>NW_027501612.1:0-55250 GCF_021521415.1 Bidens hawaiensis | reverse complement strand
CCAACTTTACCTCTTTGGCGAACCTTTTTGCTGCGGAGAAGGAAGTTCCACATATGTCAGATCCTCCAGAGATGAAATTGACCATTCGCACGTCCAGTTTATCCTGGTGAGGATCCTAGATACTCAAATCGATGAATATTCTCTCATCAATTATTCGAGTAGTGGGGATGAGTGGCTTTTTTTCATCGTCCAACTTGAATTCTTCGTTAGGACAAGATGTTTGAAATATGTCATAGTCTCTGGAGACGAAGTTGATCACATGAGCATCTGGTGGTGGTGGCGTTGCTTTTTGTGGAAGATCTTCAGGATCCTGGATCTTGGATTTCTTTCTTCCCAAGAGCTCTTTGAAGTGGCCCTTGCTCAGGAGGTATCCTGATGTGGTGTAAAAACCCACATGTTTTCCTAATAGTTTTTATGTTATTTTGTGCTTAAACGTTAACGAATATCATTCGTTCTTGCATGAATTTACACTTTTGTGTATGTGATAGGTCCCATGTTGAAGAGAGCGAGGGAAAACGAGATAAATGGAGGAAAGAATCATCTAAAACCGAGCTTGGATGAAACCGGTACGCACGTACGAAGATAAACGAGCTGGAAGTCGAAAAAACGTCAGGAAAATGGCATGGCCGAGCTACGTTACCAGGTCATACCATTCAAGCAGCATGTGGTGGATTCCAACATGTCCCAAGGCTGCCAAGAACAGCCAGAAAATCATAAAAAACGACTGTTTTGTCTTCTAGCGGGCTTTGTGGGCTTGTTTTAAACTGTTTTATATAAGGAAAGGGGTGTTTAATGATATATTTAAAAATCCTAAACCCTATGAACGATTTTTAATCATCTTTCCAACCATCACATCTGCTAAAGTCGAAATACCAAGGAGGGGGAGCTTCCGGATCAGAGTTTCATCAACTGGTTGTCGGTTTTGCTATTTTTAACGTTTGTTAGTTCGTTTATGAGTTTTGACTTTGAAACAAGTTCCAATAAGTTTTCTAATGAATACTTTGAGCTTAATTACCATTATTATCTACTGTTCATTCATTATGGTTGGCTAAATTTGTTTGAATCGCCTATGTTTGATGTTTAACGGTTGATTTATCACTTTTCGGGTGCTGATATTGTGTTTGATTTTTTACTTATTGTAAAGTTCATAATTTGTGATATTATTCCATAAACCTTGCTGCCATTAGATGTATTCTAGGTTGCATGAGCCCCGAGTAGTTGATTATTGCATGAATTTGTTTCGTGTAGTTGTTAATTGCTATTTCGGTTAATACTGAGTGTGTTGATTAATTGTGGTAGATGCGTGCCACTAGGATTTATGTTTCTTGAATCATTTAGGTTAGTAGGATCATCCTCTTTGAGTTTGACCAAAACCTTAGGGGTTAGCTTATCTCTCTGCTTTAGTTGATTTGGTTACCCGTTGCGAGACCAAGTGCGGTTTTCTAGCTATCGACTAGGATAGTTTGTAAGTTGAGTTATTTTATCCTTATTATTGAATTACCCCTCTCTTCCTAGGTTTGTAATTAGCTCGAGCGTTAGTGAGGATTGTCATTTTGATACGGACCAAGTAATAAATCATTAGGGTACGTAAATAAACAACCGTAAATTAAAAGTTAAATAGACTTTGTTAGGGTTTTTCTGGTAAAACTGATCGTAGGGACCCAGTTGCCTTGATTCCATCTATCTTAGTTCATCTTTAGAAGCCAGTTTCAAACACTTGTTAGCACCTGAGCCATCCTATATCCGTTAAGTCATCTTACCTACGTGATTCGTTTTCTTATCGTTAGTTCCGTTAAGTTTCATCGTTAGTTAAGTTAAGTTAAATAATTAAGATAAATAAATAAATTATTTAGGCAGGATTTAGATTAGAGTTAATTATCTGAGCCGTTCTCACGTGTCTTTGTGTTCGACATCCGAACTTCCATTAGACTATGCTGCTACGCGACCGGTACACTTGCCGTTTGTGTGAAGTTTAGTTAGGATTGTTTGGTTTTAAAGCTTAGTTGCGATTCGTGTTTTATTTGTATATATATTTTCGCACATTAAGTTTTTGGCGCCTTTGCCGGGGACACGGTTTGAGGCGATTGGAGAATGACCTGAGTTGAGGACTTGCTTTTTATAGTTTTGTAGATATATTTAGATTAATATAGTTTATTTTAGTTTTCTTCAAATTAGTTTAATTTTAGTTTTAATTAATTTTCATCTACCACTATCTGGTGCCCGTGATCCATTTCTGTTTAAGTGTGTAGTTATGGAGACTTACGAGAATGAAGTCAAAGAACAAAAACGTTACACCATTTGGCAGATGGAGATAAAGAGGATTTTGGATTGCAAAGAGAAAAATCGAGTGAAACCCCGGTTACGTTTGATGTTTGATTTAAGGGGGAATCTTCTGGGTTATAAAAACTCATCTGGTGAATTCATTGAGCAAATACCAGATCCAGATGAGGTAATGTTTGATTGGTTGTGCATCATCCATGATGCAAATCCAAATGCCCCATTTCCAACCCAACAAGCTTTAGAATGAATTTGGCTTGGTTTAATAAGTCAGCCACAACTTAGTGAGCCGATTATAGAATTTGAGAAGTTGGGGATAGAAAAGAAGGCAGAGGAGTATGTTCCTTCATGGGAGGACGAGTTTAGAGGTGAGTTTGGTGACGAGTTAGTGGATTTTATAGTGATGGATGAAGGAGAGTTTGAACCACTTGGTGATTTGAAGTTGCTCGAAGATTTATTGTACAACGAGCCAAGTGTGGGGATCAAGAAGGAGCCTTGTGAGAAGAGCCATGAGGTGGTTGGTGATTCTGTCTTCCCATCATTGCACTTGGATTGTGAAAAACCAAAACATGAACCGTACTCAATCTCCATTCGGGACGTGGCGAGGTTTAAAAAGTTGGTTATAAGAATAAGGAGGATATCTGGGCTCAGAGATCATGGTGTGCAGAAGAGTTCGTCACTCCCGTTTCACTTCAAGGAATCATTTTTGGGGGAGTCTACGAGTTGGTGGGCCAAGTTCACGTTGTATGTTTGGGCCCATGAAAGCGGTGTAGTTGGTTTCTTCCTGACCAGTTGTAAGAGGAGAGTGTGGAGGAGTATTGATGGGAAGCGAATAAAGGAGAAGCCTCCTGATTGAGGTTTAGGGAGTGAGTCTGGCTGAAGACTCGTATATAAACTTAGCGCTTCGGGGAGGCAACCTGGTAATATCTTTCCTTATTACTTTATTTTCTTTTTTATTTTATTTTCGAGTTTTATCGGGTGTTTCTTGTCTTACTTGCAGGTTATTCCTTGGTTGGTTGATGACGGTTGATGAGCTAGAGTTTTAAACAAGTGTGGGGATGCAATTTGCTTAAGTATTGCCACTTTTTTTCGTGAAAGATGACGTTATTTGAAGATAGTTTGCTGATCCCGTTTGAATTGATGAGCGCGGAACACGACTCACGAGGCATATCGTCTATTTACCAGGGGAGTCTGTTCCAATTTATTAGTTTGATTTTGTATTTTGCATAATTTTACATGGAATTTCCTTTTTTCTCACATTGAGGACAATGTGAAATTTAAGTGTGGGGATGGGAAATTGATGTGTTCGGCAAGGAAATTGATGTGTTCGGCAAAGATAAAAAAAATTAATTGAGAACCTAAAAGAAAAATGTCCCAAAAATTTAATGAAATTTTTTGCAAATAATGGAATATGATAGTAAATAAGAAATTAGTTTTTCAAAGTATTAATAATATGAGATAATATAAAAAAAACGCACTTAACTTGGGATGTGTTGGTAGGCTCAGCCTTGAGAATGAAAGGGCAATTTGATAAAATGGGTAAACGGAAATCTTTTGTGGGTAAAGCGTTTTGTCCGTGGAAAATAAGTAATGAAAGGCCGGGCCATACTCAAGCCTCAATTTTTGGTATGAAATGTGAAAATATTATAAATTTTAAGTTTGAATACGTTATCATATGATGCTTGGGTAGGTTTAATGTTAGAGTATGCCTAGTAGCCGGTGATATAAATCTTAAATCGTTTAGTTTTAGTGTTTTACACCTCATTGGCGTATGGTTTTATAACCTTAAATCTTATATTGATGGGATGCTTCGGGTCCGGAGACCATGGGTCTGTATGCAATCTGTTCATCTGGGTATTCACAATTCCTAAGTGGGGTTGTGGATATTTAAAATAAAGCCAAAAAGAGCAAACCCTTATAAGTCTTTAAACAGGATCACAAAAGTACAAAAGTACAAATACACTACAGACTTGATCATCCACGCTGTTAGCCATGTGGGGTCCCCTTGCTCGCGTCTCATTACCATTAAGAAACGGACCACAAGGGACACGCTACATGTAAGCCCTACAGCTGAAATTTTGCATACTCACATATGGTGATGGTTTCGGTGTATTGCTTGATAACCGGAGCATGTCATGTTGTGGGGAACACTAGCTATTAATTAATTGAACCTTAATCGTATCTAATGGCTGCTTGGTAGACTTTGATGCTTAAGCTTAGGTGGATAAACAATACCCTTGATCGTCTTAACTATTCATGAAAAAAATAGAGCAACAAAAGTTTTAATTCAGCTAATTTTGAGGTTTAAGTCAATTTGGGGTGGTCTGGTCCGCTAAAAGCTGAAAATAAGCGGGTCTGAATTGTGTAAACCACTGAGTAATATAATTGTTGGATCTTATTTGTCCCGGTAAAGAATAAGACATGGGTTTAAGTGGACAACAATATCAGTAATCGCAGTTTTTACGTTTATCTGAGCGTTAAAATAACCTATATGTTTTTAAAACCATATTTCCGATAATGATTTCGTTGAAAATAGCTTTTTCAGGGACGAAAAAGGTTTAAGTATGGGGATGTTTGATGTGGTGTAAAACCCACATGTTTTCCTAATAGTTTTTATGTTATTTTGTGCTTAAACGTTAACGAATATCATTCGTTATTGCGTGAATTTACACTTTTGTGTATGTGATAGGTCCCATGTTGAAGAGAGCGAGAAAACGAGATAAATGGAGAAAGAATTAGCTAAAACGGACCTCGGATGAAGCCGGTACGCACGTACGAAGATAAACGAGCTGGAAGTCGAAAAATGTCAGAAAATGGCATGGCCGAGCTACGTGACCAGGTCATACCATTCAAGCAGCATGTGGTGGATTCCAACATGTCCCAAGGCTGCCAAGAACAGCCAGAAATCATAAAACGACTGTTTTGTCTTCTAGCGGGCTTTGTGGGCTTGTTTTAACCTGTTTTATATAAGGAAAGGGGTGTTTAATGATATATTTAAAAATCCTAAACCCTATGAACGATTTTTAATCATCTTTCCAGCCATCACATCTTCTAAAGTCAAAATACCAAGGAGGGGAAGCTTCCGGATCAGAGTTTCATCAACTGGTTGTCGGTTTTGCTTGTTTTAACGTTTGTGAGTTCGTTTTTGAGTTTTTGACTTTGAAACAAGTTCCAATCAGTTTGTAATGAATACATTGAGCTAATTATCATTATTCTCTACTGTTCATTCATTATGGTTGGCTAAATTTGTTTGAATCTCCTAGGTTTGATGTTTAACGGTTGATTTATCACTTTTCGGGTGCTGATATTGTGTTTGATTTTTTAGTTATGGTAAAGTTCATAATTTGTGATATTATTCCATGAACCTTGCTGCCATTAGATTTATTCTAGGTTGCATGAGCCCCGAGTAGTTGATTATTGCATGAATTTGTTTCGTGTAGTCGTTAATTGCTATTTCGGTTAATACTGAGTGTGTTGATTAATTGTGGTAGATGCGTGCACTAGGATTTATGTTTCTTGAATCATTTAGGTTAGTAGTATCATCCTCTTTGAGTTTGACCAAAACCTTAGGGGTTAGCTTATCTCTATGCTTTAGTTGATTTGGTTACCCGTTGCGAGACCACGTGCGGTTTTCTAGCTATCGACTAGGATAGTTTGTAAGTTGAGTTATTTTATCCTTATTATTGAATTACCCCTCTCTTCCTAGGTTTCTAATTAGCTCGAGCGTTAGTGAGGATTGTCATTTTGATACGGACCAAGTAATAAATCATTAGGGTACGTAAATAAACAACCGTAAATTAAAAGCTAAATAGACTTTGTTAGGGTTTTCTGGTAAAACTGATCGTAGGGACCCAGTTGCCTTGATTCCATCTATCTTAGTTCATCTTTAGAAGCCAGTTTCAAACACTTGTTAGCACCTGAGCCATCCTATACCCGTTAAGTCATCTTACCTAGGTGATTCGTTTTCTTATCGTTAGTTCCGTTAAGTTTCATCGTTAGTTAAGTTAAGTTAAATAATTAAGATAAATAAATAAATTATTTAGGCAGGATTTAGATTAGAGTTAATTATCTGAGCCGTTCTCACGTGTCTTTGTGTTCGACATCCGGACTTCCATTAGACTATGCTGTTACGCGACCGGTACACTTGCCGTTTGTGTGAAGTTTAGTTAGGATTGTTTGGTTTTAAAGCTTAGTTGTGATTCGTGTTTTATTTATATATATATTTTCGCACATCATATCCAATTTCCCTCCTTAAGCCAATGCACTCATCTGTCATGTGGCCAAAATCTTCGTGGAAAGCACACCATTTAGACTTGTCTTTGAAGGTGGTTGCCTTCTCGTTCTTTCGGGGCCACCTTGCATTTTACCCTAGATCCTTCATGTCATAAATTAAGCCATGGGTATCTACGGAGAAACAATACTCGGAGGTGCAGGGATAATCTTCATCTCCTTCTTCGACTGCTCGTACGTTTTGATTGTTGAACTTGGTATACGGCTTTGAGTTGTTGTTCCTGTATGAGGATCCTTTATTCTTGTCAGGGGATTCCTGTTTTGTTTGGGCCCCCAGACGATCCTGGATCCTCTTGTCATCTTCTAACCGTATGAATCTGAGTGCCCTGTTTCTTACTTCATCTAGATACCTGCAAGGAGTCATCACAAGATCATCATAAAAGGGGGAGCCCCTCTTAAGTCCCATCTTGAAAGCTTCAATATCATTAGCCAGGTCAAGATTAGGGATTTCTAGAGCTTCCCTGCCGAACCTCGTAACAAAATTCCTAAGGGATTCATCACTAGGTTGGATAACTCAGTATAAATAACTAGTTAGCTTCTCAAATTTCATGCTACAGGTAAATTGGCTGTTGAACAAGTTAACTAAATGTGAAAAAGAAGTAACTGAAACGGGAGGAAGAGTTAGCAGCCATTTTAATGTTGATCCTGTGAGTGTGGATCCGAAGCCTTTGCATAAGCAAGCTTCCTTGAGTCTCTCCGGATAGGGTTGATTTCCATCCTTTCTCTGTATTGTGCCACATGTTCTTCAGGATCAGTGGTTCCGTCGTAAGTCTTCATGTTGGGGGTCTGGAATCGCTTCGGGATTTCAGCATCACAGATAGGTGGTGCAAATCTGGATAACTTGTGGCTTCCCTCAGGTATCTCGGGAATTGGTCGTATCACCCCGGGAACACTGGATATCATATCCTTGAGCTTCTGTAGCTCCTTGGCCATAGCTTGGTTGATGCCTGCATCCTGCATGGGGACACGATTAGCGTTAAAGGATATAGGATCATACAAGTTACCTCTTTGCTGGGTGAAGGTTGGCATCCCGGATGAGTAGTTGGGATAAGAGGAGTCTGCGATAGGAGTTGGTCCTCCAGAAGCTACGGTCTGCATGGGAATTATATCTCCTTCATGGACCTCGTATGACCATTGATGTTGAACCCCTGAGGATCCTTGATCCTGGAAGAAGGATCCTTGAGGTTGGGAATTATAGGATCCTTGGTGATACAATCCACAGGATCCTGGTTGAAGGAAGGATGATCCTTGTGGGAAAGTTGAGGATCCTTGAGCTAGTTGACCCATGGACCCCTGTTGAAGGATCGATGATCCTTGCTGGAAGTATGAGGATCCTTGAGTTTGTTGACCCATGGACCCTTGTTGAAGGATAGATGATCCTGGCTGAAACAGTGAGGATCCTTGAGTATGTTGACCCGTGGACCCCTGTTGAAGGATAGATGATCCTTGAGTAAACTGGGCCAAGGATCCTAGAGTGGTGAAATACAGCATCCTAGGCATCAAAGGAGTGTGATCCTCCGCTGGCCTCTTAGTCTTCTTGAGATCCTCTATCTCACGAAGGATCCTCTAGTTGGTCTTGGTTTGCTGCTCCTTATATGCTTTGACCTGCGAAAACATATTAGAAATATCATTGTTAGTACTAACCACCGGGGTGGCAACAGTGGTTCTTGAGCTCTGGAAGACTGGCAGCTGTGTTTTGCCCCAGCAACGGTAGGTCGTGGTGCTCTCGTGATAGGTAGAGGCATCGGCGGCAAAGTCCTTGATGAGAGAGAAACCGAAGATGGCATAGTTGATGAAGAAGAGGTTGATTGAGAGGTCATTGATAGTGATATGGGTATAAAAAAAATCAAAAATTTATAGGAAGGATTATAGCACCAATTTCCCCATGGTGGGCGCCAAATTGTTTTGGATAAAAATCTGCTAAGGATAATGTATCCAAATCTGTTATGTGAGGTTTAGTGCTAAAATTGTAACAGTGATTATGTGAACGAAATAATGAAGAACACCGAGATTTGTTGCGAAGAAAAACCCTTTGATCTTGTTCAGATCAAAAGAAAAAAAATCCCGGGTGATGACAAAATCGTCTATCACCACTTTATTAATCACAAAAGGAGTTACAATGGTTTGGAGATTATGATCGATATTACAAAGTAAGCTATTGTGTAGAGGGAGTAATTGTTTCCGCTCTAGTGTGTGTGAATACAGTGAACATATCTAATTGATCGTATCTCAATGTATATAAAGAAAATACACGTAACTAAAAGTCCTAACTTTCCGCCACTATTCCACTACTCTTTCAACGTTTGTTTGACCACGGACAGGTAGCATCCTGTAGCGAGATTTAAAGTGGACCAAGTCCTTTATCCCTTACTCCTGTTGAATAATAATCTACACATATGAAAAAATTGTTAATAATATTAACCTATGAATATCCTAGATCTTCGATAAGGTTCTAGAACTCTTCAGGAGGATAACTGATCTAGACACATCTTTAAGGATAACGTATCATCACAAGAGAAAATATTAGCCCTAACATATATTACTAACCAAAGGAAACTATATTCTTAACATTTAACTTTTCCAAACTTTAAGTGACAATGCGTCAGTAAGAGATTCAGTGATTAAGAGGTTGGCCACCTCTCCCCCACGTTTAAGGCACATCCACATCTCTCTGTTCTAATCCCACGATTAAGGTGTAATCCACGAAGATCACACCTTCTAAGGTTTAAAGGTTTTCACATTTCTCACGAATTAGAGTTTCTACACTCTCGCCTGTAGCGCACACTATCCAAAGTATAGTTTGGGGAAATGGAACAGTACACGCTTAGTGGCTGACAATTTCATTGCTTTCGGCTATATGGAGGATCCTACGAATTAATGGTAGACGTACCATGCACAAGGTTTTGGCGTTTTTACGTTACTCACGTTTGGGCTAAATCCCGGTTCGGGCGAGTCTCCAGTTTAACATCCGTATATTTGGGCTTGTCCCCAGTTTGTTGGGCTTGTCCCTAGTTTGTTGGGCTTGTCCCCAGTTTGTTGTGTTTATTCCTAGTTAATATGATAAGCTATTTGCATCAGGAACCCTAAGTCTAACTACAAGGATCGTGGAACATTCACATTTGTGGTAACTTAGGTCTAATAAGACGTTATGGTATGACCTTTACTTATCAATTTACATTTATTCGGATTAAATCTTTATAAATTCATAAATTCAAGGATCCGGGATCCTTAATATGTTTTTACAAGGATAATTTACCCTTGAAACTTTTCTTAAAACTTTCCTTAAAACTTTTCTTGAAACTCTATGGATCTAAACTATAACAACTATGCTTTCATAATAAAAAACAATAGGCAAGTAGTCAAAAGATTTAAGTTATTATTAAAGGTCACCTGGACTTACCAAAAATTTTAACCCGTATTTCACCATATGAAAATGGACCATCCACCCGGGTTAAACAGGTGTTACTAACAGTTTTAGAAGTGCAGGAAAGATAAAGGAAATGGGCATCAAAGGCTTCATCCCCAAAAAAAAGAGGATCCCTCCACCTTTGCTAACCCTCATAAATGTCTTAAGGATCACAGATCTTTTACCCTATTTAACTATTGTCTTAGTACAAACCATAAAATATCCATCAAAACACAAACAAATAAAAAAGTGGGCTCGGGCCTTGTCTTCTTTATCCTTCATTGCCCACTTTAGCAGCCTCCTCCTATGTTGTTGCATCCTTCCCTGGTTCAGCCATCTCAGCTTCATGCCCACTAGCTGTAGTCTCCGTGCTTTCACCAGCCTCATCCTCACCACCGCCCAATGCCGCCAAAGCCTGTTTCCATTTCACCAAATCCCATGCCTACTTGTCAAAAGAAGGATCATTTGCCTCGGTCACGATCTTGGTCCTAGCTTGAAGAACATACTTGGTGGCCCAAATTTTAGATTCGTTGGTAGCACGGGTCAAAGATAAGCTTCCTCTTATTTATTATTATTAATATAAGGTATTATTAAATTGATACTTAACATCTCTCTTGATGATTCTGAAATTGATTCTTGAATGGCTATAGTGGCTTTGGCTTGAAATGTCATGATGTAAGAATCCAATGTAAGGAACTTCTTCACCCTCTCCTCTACTCCAGGAAGATCAGCAAGCAAAGCAAAGTTATCAACTGAAAAGAAGAAATAAACACGTTAGAAGAAGGATAAACTATACTCTCTAGTTTGTCAGAGGATCTAAGATCCTACCCTGCCTAATCCATCTTTAGGGTAAATCTAACCCACAAGGAATGGTGACTTTTTTTAACAAAAAAGAATTGATTTTTCCAAAAAGCACCATTTTGGGTGGCTTTGAAGATGGGAGGTGGTTGATGTGGATTTGATTTCAAGACAAAACGGGTAGATCCATGGGTGACTAAGGTGTAGAGGTATGCTAGCTCCAAATAATCGAACTTGATGTCCTCATCTTCAATGATTCTCTCTATGGTATGTAACACTCTCCAAAGCATCGGCATCGCTTGGATATGGCTAATGTCGGTTAAGGTAAAAAATCTTTGGGTAAATGTTGGAAAGAGGTATGAATAACCAATAAAAAAGGGTTGTTCCGGAAAACAAACCCAGGTTTTGGAGTAAGAGTCGCTCCGAACAAAGCAGTCGAACGACCGGAAAACTGCGCCGGCAGGAAAGAGTGAGTGAAGGTCATCGATCTCTGGGTCAGTGAACTTACAAATTTTGATGTAGGATGGGTAAGGAAACCTTGAGGACAGAGGTCGCTTTATTTCGATTGCTAGGAGGAAGGAGAAACAAAATTTGTTGTCATTATAAAAAGAAAATGAAAAGAAATGAGAGAAAATGATACCTGGTGACTGCCGAAATGTGATTATAAACGAATACAAGTGGTCGCATTTATAGGCGGGAAATGGTAAATTAGGATAAGTGATAAGTATATCAAACCTGTCACGTCTAATCTTCCTTTTTGCAGGCAATTTTGAAATTCAAAATGACAGTTGTTATCTACTCACAACCGCCATTTTGGGGGCAATTGTTAGGGCACATATTTTTGTGCTGGGGATATGTTATCCTTATGTGACTTTGGGATCAAGTATCCTTAAGATATGTGTTCCAGGTTAATCAGGATCAAGGATCCTTAGTACTTATTGTTCATTAAACGTTGTATTATTTGAGATTATTCCAACAGCTATCACTTACACTTAGCTTATTGTATTCACCAATCTTAAGCTCCACCATTGTAACACTATTTTTATTAATAAAGTGGTGATAGACGATTTGTCATCCCCGGGGTTTTGTGCCACAGATCATCATCTGATCAAGGGCTTTTCCTCATAACAAATCTCTGTGTTCTTATCCATTTTTGATACATATTCATTGTTATTATGCAAGCACTCTACCTCACAAAACCGATTTGGTTACATAATCCTTAAAACCTATTTTTGATCAAAACAGCAATATCTTCGAACCGATATTGAGGAGTAATATTCCAATGATAATTAAAACCTCGATGTCATCACAGGGAAGGGGACCAAAAAATATACCAGTCCCATCTCCACCACTTTCACCAGCACCTCTTCCGCCACCACCACCTCATTCGCCACCACCCCTAGAAGATTCAGTATGGAAGGCAGTGGAAGAAGGATCTTGAAAAACATAGTGAGCTAGTGTAGGTGGACGATCACCAGGAACATCAACTTCAGTTTCCACATCTTAAGTGATCTCCAAATCATTTCCCAGCCTTAGTGTCAACTGACTTACCCTTTTCAGAAGCCGAGGAAGGAGGAGGAGAGCAATGGGGAGAACAAACTTTTTGTTTGAAAAAAGGTCCGCCATGGGGCCCAATAGTAGACTTCTTCCTTAATGATTCTACAAAATACGACGATCCATAAATAAATATAAAACATAAGTAACACGAAAACAAAGCATTACGGATATTTGCAGAAGATGTAGACTTGTGTGCTTGCTTTTCACTAAGCTTGGCATTTTCCGAATAGGAGAAAGAAGGTCAAGATTAAGCGAACCCTCAGAAACAGTAGGCTTTGCGGATGTCTTAGCAGCTTCATGGGTAAAATTGACAAACAAGGTTCCTTACGTTTCTATTTCTTGGAACCAGTCGGCTCATCAGAAGGGCAACTGAGGTTAACAACATCTTTCGAATTGGGATCTACCAAAGGTAAATTGTTAGAACTCAAAACTGGTGTGGTGATTCGTTGGACTCTTCGCTAGTCGAGAGGCTCACTTGCACGTCGTCCGCAGCAAGAACAGTTGAAGGACGAGGATGAAGAGTTGGCTCACCCGCCCGCTCGGTACCAACCAAAGGGAAAATAAAGTTTTCACGGGTCTCTTCAAGAATGGGAAGCCCTCCCTTCACAAATCGTGAGGGATCATAATACCATGCAAGTCCTAAAAAAGAGAGAACAAAACACTCCCCATGGCGAGGAAGACAAAAATAAAGTTAATAAACTTACAAGCCACAACAACAAATAATTAATGCATATGAAACACTAATACAAGCCATCACGATAATATTAGGGAGTCTTGTGGACAAGATTCGACTCATTCCTTACTCAATCTCCATTCGATTATGTTTAAACATTTCCTTAATATAAAACCATTTTCAAATATATATAAGAATTACGATATTTACATACATCACAAAATACAATCATTTAATTACGATTTATAATTTGTCATAAAGTAAGTTAAAAGATAAGTCATTTTGTTTTCAACTATACAAGGCTTATGTTATCTTACATTTTTATCACCCTCCTGTCCATGTCAAGCTATATAAGTTGGTTTAATCATGCAACCTTTTAAAAATGTATATTTTTATGTCATTATAGTTGTTTAATGTAATGATCTACCCTTATACAAATGTATCCAATTTAGTTTTATTTTAATATTATGTTTTTTCTTTTTGATTTTTGAATCACCTTGTTTTTATCTTTTACTCAAAACCAAATATTTTTATGTATAAAAATATAGGATCACAATAAATTAGTGACATCATAATTTTTATAAACAATAACATAAAATAAGGGATAAAAATAAATAGGGACATGCTATAATAATTTTTATAAAAGATGATATAAAAATAAGGGATAAAATAAAATAAATGCATGGCATAATAAAAAATTTTTAAATGACATAAAAATAAGGGATTAAATAATTTTTTTAGATATATTAAAATATATCAGATTACCGCTGAAACAAGTCGCCACGACTATATTTTACAATTAAACTAGTCGCCAAAAGTAGATTATACGGTTAAACTAATCACGACGAATTAACTACTAATAAACTACTCGTATTGGGAATTTAAACCGCAAAACTAGTCGCTCACCAAGATCTACTCATACAACTAGTTGGTATTCCAAACTAATATTTCCAGATAGTCTTTTGTAAAACTAACCGCTTTGATGTATTTGCTAAACAAACAACTCGCCGTGGTTAGTTTGGTAAACTACTCGTGTCTCGAAAATTTTAAGATCTACTCGTCGCGACAAAAGGACTTATAAATTACTCGTGAACGTTGATTACGAGACATGCAACTTCTTTATCCGTGACGAGTAAATGATTAGTGAACCTGCTCGTTACGGTTAGTTTAAGGACACGTGAGAAGTTTTAATTGGTTCTACAAACTATTCGTTTGTTATCGTAATTTACTCGTCACCACTATTTTATAATACCTATTTCTGGAATTTCTTGATAATAATACCTAACACTTGAATATATTTTTTTCATAAATGCTTATTGTAGAATTTTCCCTCAAGTTAAAGTTTAAGTAAAGAATATCCTACATGGATGACCTGAGAACACATGATATAGCTTGTGATTAAGCGCTTCATATGTGTTCTCATATCACATCTCTTGGATCTCTCTACTTTCCCTTAAAACATCTTTGCGGGTAAAGCCGCCTCCTCTCAATTTTCTTACACCATTTCTCCTCGCTGTTCACATTAACCATCAGTAACCAAAGCTAAAAGCTTATTATGTTGATGTTCACGATATACTTATGAGTGGTATAAATTATTTATATTAAATTGTGAATTACGTACTGCAAACCGCATTGTACTTCATTGCTAAATATTAGTACATCTAGTTGTACTAGTTGGGATTATTGGTACTTCTCCATTCTACAACTCCTCCATGGACTAATCATTAACAATTTTTATGATTTTTTAATAATTTTATTTTCATGTATATACAAATTTGTGTACCAACAAAACTCAAGAGGAAATTAAGATAATGTTTCTTTTTACAGAAAAATAAAGTTTTTGTATGACAGAGACATTTGCAAACATGCATGTGACTAAGTTGTTTTGAGTACCAAAACAAAGGAACAAACAAGATATTGCAATATATAATATCTTGGTAGGACCCATAGTTATTTAACAATCCATATTCTTAGTTATTTTTATAAGCCTTTATATTTAGAATTCTATTGAGTGTGTTTAATACAAAAATCAATTCTATTCTTAATTATTTTTATAAGCCTTTATGATATAAGCCTTTATATTAAGATATTATGGAGATTCAGTGGAATTGGGTAAGAGAGAAAAAGAGATTCTCCATGCCATTAAATCTTAAATTTCATGAAGACATAGAGTTTAAGATTTAGGACATAATGGAAGATATTAAAGCTTTAGATTTTTTATGGTTAAAAAATAGATTAAAGGTAGGGAAATTGGTTTTGGATAATTGGTGTATGTATGCGTTAATGTAATTTTTGTTTTCTAGGGCGAGCAGTTGCTCCTCCGTTTCTCAGTGGAGAGGCCTGCAATTTGTTTCCCTCTGCGTTTGTTGTTGTTTTAGTTCAATGAAGTTTAACGTTAAAAAAAAAGCATCTACACTCTGAAAGGTTTCACGGTTCTACATCTCATCCACATCTGCCAACTACATGATCGGCGTTGCAAATGGTTTAAATTAGGAATAATAAAAAACCCTATAATGCAACTAGTTAAAAGCATACGGAGTGGGAGCCAGGAACTCTCAGGAAATTAAGTACTTTTTATTTGCCCTGAATTTAATTTCTCTTGTAGGTTTAATAGATACTTTTATGGTCGTATGTGTAATAATGTAAAGTAACTAAAAGAATTTTATTTTAAATAACTAATAAATTCAAAGCCACTTGTCCAAAACTCCTTCACCCACCAAGTCATTATCTCTTATATGTTTTCACGTGGTCGGTCGTTCAATGATACCCATCAATCCAACATCTACTTTAAAAACTATAAAAACTCCCAGCATTACATAAGATGTAAACCAACGACCAAATCAAATGATAACGGTTAAAAAGAGAGTCAAATAATATAGATATAATTACTCCTTTAAGTTTGTACCAGATTTCACTTATTATTATTTATTTTCAAACTTAATGTGTTTTGTTATTTACGTTTTCAAATCCAACAATATTTATCTTTGGTCCTTAATCCTGTTAAATTTTATCATTAAATTAGGCTATGTGTCTTGCACATGAGTGCAAGTTGGTCTTTTTACTTATTTATTAACAAAATATATATTCAAAAACAAAAAAAAAAAACAAATAAAAAGTTTAATATATATAAAGAATAAAGTATAAGTATATATTAAAAGATTAAAACCTCTCTCTCTCTCTCTCGCTCTCCATCACAAAATTAGACCATCCTCTATGGTGGAGGCATCGAAGCCCCTCCACAGCGCCACGTAAGCACCGGGAACATCGAAACCCCAATCAATAATGCTCCGCTATGGTTTAATGCCCTAAGGGCGCCCATTATATATATCTATGCATATGAATGTATATATATGTGTGTGTGAGAGAGATAGATGGAGAGAGCTGTTGAGAGGGGGACCCACATTCACACACAAAGGCGCTAGTCGTTCGGATGCCCCTTGGCTCCGCGTCCCACCACCAAGGGCGCCCCTTGGTGGTGTTCCGCGCCCAAGGGCGCCCCTTAATGCCATCAAAGGAGCCCCATAGGGGGTGGTGGTCTTAAACCCTAACATAGTGTTTGGTATGAATGAATGAATGGAGGGGGTAATGAAATCAATCAAAAGAATGAAATTAAACATGTTTGGTTGACACGGGTTAATGGAATTCTTCATTTTATAAAGAATGTAACTCCTACAACTTTTAGAATTTTCATTCATTGGGTAAAAGGTGTTTTTTTTTCATTCAAGAAATAGAAAAAAATATCAATTATTATTAATATTATTATTATTATTATTATTATTATATTTTGAAGATTATTATTATACTATCAGTAAACAATTATGTTATTGTCTTTTTATATTATAATATTACTATTACTATATAAAGAATATTTATACAATTAAAAATTAGGCGAGTTAACACTTTAAAACACCCAATCTAGTCACAACGTACAAGTCTTAAAATTAGTTATTATTAATATTATATATATAGATAAGTTTCATCATGTCGGTGTCATAAGATTTAGCTCCTCCTTTTGTTTTCACATATATATTAGTTGTTTGTGCGTCGGAAAACAAGAAATTAGATCTGCTCCGGTGGCTATTGTTGTGTAACACATCATCCTTCAAAGTCCGGTCAATCACCAAGTCAGGAATCAAATCCTGAATAATTAACTGTATGAATCATGGATACATGAGAAATTTGCGGCAATGATTCTTAATCAAGCAATTCTCCTTCAAATGTTAAAATATAAGCTCAGAGAAATTGAATGACTTATTCAATATAAAAGCTACGAATGCGGATTGTAGCATAATCCGACACTCGTCATATCCACCCTAGCGTCCCATAAGGCAATGAATCAATACACGTAGCAAGTACTTTTATGGAGCACGTAGCAAGTACTTTTATAAAAATCAAACCATTCGCTATAACGAATGATACCATTCGTCATAACGTATGAACTAACGAATGACACTTGTAACTTAATTTTAAAATTGAAATTCAGATATTTGAGCAAGGTTAACAATTAGAAATATCTCTAAGTTATTGTTTTTGGATTCTTTATTGATTCCTAGCAAGTTTGCCTATTTGATGAATTATACCTGATTATGTGTCTTGTAATTTATTTTCTCGAACAATCTTGTACATTCAAGTAAGCTTCCTTCATCTTTTCAACTTAGTTTTAGTTTTAATTACTTTAAAATATCTGAACAAACTCTGGGACGAGCAAACTTTGCAAATGAACTTTATCTAGGAAGTATTGCAAATGAACTTTACCTAGCAAGCTTTGTAAATAAACTTTAATGAGCAAGCTTTATGCTAAAATATTTAAAAATGAATTTTTACACTATTCATAAGCGAAACGACAAAATGCATTTAAAACTCACTTTCAAAAAGGTATATAAGAGGGACTTAGAAAATTTTACGTTTCACTTTTCTCCCTCTTTCCACTATTGCATTATTGCTAGTCCGCTCGTTCCTAGAATCTCAATCGTTTAATCAAATTCGTAACCTAAAATTGTCAGCCCACTAATTCCGACTCGGTAAACTTCAATTGATAGTTTTCCGACACTCGTTGTATGGAATTAGGGCTTTAACTTCATCTTCACTAACATCTCTGTTTTCTGTGTAGGTTATCAATTTATCGAGAGATAGGTTCTTAAAGAAAAGTTTTCCTTTCTTCTTCTAATTATGACTTATTACATGTCAAAGTTATGAACTTTATGACTAATCTTCACTTTGAATGTGTTTTTTTATTGTGTTTGCCGAGATATGGAGTACTCATTTGATATGAAACACAACATGTGTGAGCTACTCCAAGTCATGGATGATAATATACCGGTTGAACTGATAATTCGGTGGATGCAACGGTCAAATCTACATTTTTCTTTGACGGAAAGCCCAGTCATCTACAAAAATCTCCAACTTGAATTCTGGAGATTTGCTGAACTTATTGATGACGAACTTGGTAGGCTAAATGAGGCTACCGTAGCAAGGGAGGATATTATTTTCACTGAACAACTGATCAGGACCAGTTTGCAATTAAATGATGCTACTAAAGCCCCTATTCACTTCTCAACCAACCGTCTTCTAAGAATATTTCAAGAAACTGTGGGATATCTAGGGGGCATCCATAAGGGTCAATTCAAAAACTGTATGTTCCCTAATTTGTATCGATTTTTGATTCATTATATTGTACAGGGTTTTACACCCAGAAGGGGTTCTTGGACCCTGATGAGCATGGACATCGTAAATACCACCGTGACTGT
This sequence comes from Bidens hawaiensis, assembly GCF_021521415.1. NCBI lineage: Eukaryota > Viridiplantae > Streptophyta > Magnoliopsida > Asterales > Asteraceae > Bidens > Bidens hawaiensis. Next base: position 36,502 of record NW_027501612.1, on the reverse strand, counting down.
TATCTACAATCAACAATTCAATTTTTCAAGATTAATATTTGAAGGTTTGGTTACCAATCTGAGAAAGGATGAGAAGGATAGATTTCTAGTCTATCCAAGATTTTTTCAGATTATCTTCAACATGGTGTTGCTTGAGCTACAAAACTTGGGAAAAACCCATGCACTACAAGATCCTAACATTACAGGAGGATTTCAAGGTTGGCAGCTACCAACAACTTTAACATGTATATTGAATTTGATGTACTTCCGTGGTTAATGAATCATGACTTGGAGATTATGGCTGTTCCAGAATCACCTAGGGTGACTTCTAAGGAGGATGAGAGTGTGGATGAGGATGATTTAGATGGTGATGATGACGTTGATGGTGGAGTAAACGGTGATGATCATGATAACAACAATAAAGGAGGTGAAAGTGATCATGAGATTGTGGAACAGATTGTTGAAGAACATGTGCCTGAGGCTCAAGGGGAGAACCCAAACCAACCCATTCCTACTCCACCAATCTTACCTCAAAACCTACCCTTTAACCAAGACCTATCACCACCCCAACACCAACACCAAGACCATGAACCATATATCCCATCCCCACCAACTTCACCAATCCAAACCCAAACACCCATCCAGTTACCACCCCATTCCTTATACCAAACTACATCTCCTCACAAACACAAACCCAAAGCCCAAACCAAAACCTTGACCATACCCTAACACCAACCCAATCACCAAACCAAACCCAAACCCAAAGCTTAAACCAACCTTTATCCCAAACCCAATACCATCCTACACATGAACCATATATTCCTGAATATGTACCAGCCCACTTCATTAACCATCCCAACACACCATATCAATCCCCAACCCAATCCCAAACAACTGATCAACCAACTTTCCAAATTATCCACACCCACACACCTACAATCAAAACACAAAACCCATTACCCTCAACAAGTACAAACATCCTTGAAAGCCCACCAAATGAACCCATCCAACCCCAAACCAATATCCCTGACCCATTCCTAACTTCACCTATCAGTTCCCCTTCCCCTTAAGCCCATTTTGGATTATTTGGCTGACAATTGGATGTTTTGGTTGAAAATGTTAATCTAAAGAGGGAGAATGAGGAGCTGAAGATGAGAAATGCAGAATTAGAATCATTGTTGGCACATGCACAAAAAAGGATTCAATCCCTTGACACTGAGGTTGAGAAGACCTCAGCTGTACCAAAACAGGGGGAGAATCCACCTGTAGTCAACATTATGGAGGATGATATATTGAAAAAGTTATGTGATATGTATGGGAGTGATGACAGTGATGAGGATGAGGAGGGCAGAGATGATGATATGGGATATGAAGCTGATGAATCTGATGGTGATGAGCAGGATGATAATGTTGAAAAGAATGATAATAGTGAGGAGATTTTAAAGGAGAATGTGATTGATGATGAGGAGATGGAAGTAACTGAAAATGTTGATAAAACTATTGAAGATAATGTGGTTGAAGATTGATAGTGGATGAGATTGTTGATGAGGAGGAGTTGAATATTTTATATGGTGATTTAGAAAATGTTGAATCTGTTGGAGATGGAGAATGAAGATGAGGTTGGAAAGTCTAATGAAGAATTAAACGATCTATTTGATCAGATTGATAATTTTTTCGATGAACAAATTGGGGTGAGGGAAACTGATCCATCCAAGTCCCTGACTATGGATGAGGAGAAAAGAAGGATGCAAGGGAAGTCTATTGCTTAAAATGAAAACAATTACAATCGTTGGAAACTCAAAAGATCAAATCAAGTGATGAAGTATTAATTGTGAATAAAAGTGCTGAGAAAGCTACCAAGAGTCATGATGAAATCATGAGTGAATTGTTTTAAAAAAAAATGATAACAAAATCCTTAACTGATAAAGAGATTTAAGAGTAGAAAATTCTATTAGAAGAGGCTAAACTGAAAAAGGGCCTAAATGAAGAACAGGGGGAGTTGGACCAAGAAGTGATTAAAGGTCTGTTAAAACTACAACAAGTGGAAAAGACTGACAACTCATTGGCCCTGGTCATGTACAATTTCAAGCAAGATGAAACAAACAAGTCTGAACAAGAATAAACAATCCCCACCACCGCTGAACCTAAGAATGATGATTTGAATAAGCAGCTGGATACATAAACGAATGGGCAGACAATAACTCAAATATTGGCTGAAAAATGGGCTAACCAAGCCTTGAATGAATTAAATCAGAATGGTAGTTGGGATAGAGGGTATGAAAATAAATTTGGAATGAAATATCAAAGGAAGAGTAAGAGGGAGGATAAGAATGACAAATCTGATGAACCAATTCATGCAATACCCTTACAAGTCATTAAGCAAGTTGATATTAAATTTGAACCTGAAGTGAAGAAACCAAAGATTGATGCCCTTGAAGATCTATCGGAAGATGATAATGATGATGTGGCTAACTCACCTTATGTGGATATGACTGATTTGCATAGGGAGAATATTCAAACTATGTTAGATGAAGCTAAAAAGAAAGATCCCAAGATTTTGAGTTTGATAAATCTTGGCTATAAGTTTGAAACCCTGGCTCCTATGACTGATGAGGAGTTGCAGGGACTATTGGATGAAGAGGTTGAAGACTTGAAAAAGAAGCTAGAAAAACGAAACATGGAAAGGTTCCTCAACTACCTAAGACTTCATGGTTTCTCAGAGAAACAACTGAGTCACATGAGGTTCGAGGAACTGGAGAGTGTCAACAAATTAACAAAGGTGAGGATTGAGATGGAAGAGCTTGAAAAGATGAAAAAGAAGGCAAAAGATCAAGAGGATAAGATTGAGAAACTATACAAGAAATATGGTGTGAAGTGTAAGTATATGATTGATCATGGTATATCAATTGAAGTGGTAGAAAGTCTAAGCAAGCAACAAGTTGAAACACACTTTAAGAGGATCTCAAGGAGAGTACAATTTGAAATAGCCACAAAGAAACCAAGACTGATGACCTTGGCCAAAAAAGAAAAGAAACAGCGGGAGGATGAACAAGTGAAATTATTTGACAGCTTGATGGAGGATAGGGGTAATGGAGAAGAAACAAAAGGTTTGAGCAAAAAAGATAAACTATCAATGTATGAGTTTGAGAAAGCCGAGTTCAATAAAGAAAAATCTAAACTATCTAAGTCTCCTCCCTTGATGACAGTAAAGGAAGAGCCTGTTGAGCTGGTTGAGCTTGTTGAGCTATAGGAGGATGAGAATTAGATCAAGACCCTAAAAGGCTTGATGTTGAGTAAAGGAATGGCTGAGGGGGTTTTTTGATAATTTGGGCAGAGGACAATTAAAAGAATTATTCTACTATAAGAAGGAACAATGGGAAAAACTAGAGGCTGAGGAGAGGAGATTGCTGGAGTTTCAATGTGGAGCCAGGGGTCAACATATTCAAGCCCAAAGATATGTCCTTGCTGGTCCAACTGATGAGGAAGTGATGGGTATGGTAACCACTATGGCCAAAGAAGGAGAAAATTATCTTAAGATGGTTATGCTGCCAAAGGAGAAAATTATTGAGACGTTTGAGAAGTCTGGGCATGTGAGGGGTCCTATTCCTAAAAGAAGTTTACTTCTAGGCCCTTCCGGTAAGTGTCCCAATCCCAACCCCTAGAGCCTCTCATCAATGTGAACAAAGGCTACCAACTGAAGTGGACCTACCAAAGCGGCTCTACTTTGATGCAAAAACGGATTCTTTGAAAGTAATAATGAATAGTGGTGAACTGAGGCACGTAGAATTCAAAGATAATTTTTTGGAATTTATAAAGGAACCATTGGAAACTCTGAGCCTGTATAACTACCATAACAAGCAGAGCTTTGCACGAAGACAATAAAATGATTTATCCAAACATTTATAAGATCAGTCAAAAACGGGGTTCCCTAGGCTGAACAAGAAGATGAAGATGGAATTGTCCAAATTTGAAAAGAAAATGAGGCAAAGAAGGATGATGGACATCATTCTTATTGAAGCTTCTTACAATCAGAAGACAAAGTACACCAATCCTCTTGCCAACATGAAGGAATGATTGAATATGAGGCGGCAGATGACCAGGCCAAATCATGAACTCCAAAGGAATGGAAGGATTACTAAAATTGCATTTGAATTGTTGGAATTGGTCTGCCCGAGACACATATCAGTGTTGATGTGGATAGTACATTATGATCCAAGTCGGGTCATACCCAATAACAAGCTAGATAAACACCCACGATATTTATTTTAATATATGATCTAACAAATAATTATCAACACTTACGATATTTAGAAAATGGGTTTATAAATATTTGCACTTGTGTTATAAATAAATTATACAGATAATTTATATTTTGAGAGAAGACATTTCATATTGTTTTTTAAGTTAGTTAAATAACTTTATGTAAGGCTTGTAACATATGGATGTTACTTGGACCATGTTATGTTATTTAAATTATACATAACATAAGTTACATAATATTAATAAATGAGTTTGAATTTGGGTGGGAGACCAAAGTGGGCCACCCCTCCCCCCCCTCTTATCTCTTTATTATTATTATAGATATGAACGACATGCATATCTTGTGGTTGGTTCTTGGGTGATGCATTATTGAACATTGTCTTTCTCTCTCTCACACACACATTTTCAAGAAAACTTCTTCCTCCTTCTCTCTTGAATTCGGCCAAGAAGAAGGAAGAACAACAAGGAGTTTTCAAGTGTGAAATCCTAGCATATCAAGGGTGTCTTGTTGGTGGCTTGTGGGTATACTAGATTGAGGTGCTTCTACTTTGAAGACTAGTCGTTCAATCTTCATCATCCTTCATATTTCTTAGAATCTTGAAGATAGTATGCTAAAACACCCTATGGTTGTTTTGATAGCATGTATTATCGCATATGGAACCGGGAATTGGGTTTATCTATATAAAATTGGTTTTATATTTATCAAACTAACAAGATTTAAAACTTTATTATCCGCTGCGTTTTTCATATAAATGAGTTTATATAACTTTGATAATTTTGTTAAAACCCAATAATGGCATCAAGAGCCGCTTATACTGATACATGCTTCATTAGATTTAAAATTTTCGAGTTTTATGGTGTAGTTCACCATATGGCTGAAAGTTTTTTGGCTTTTGGTTACCCCTTGGTTCTTCAAGATTATACTTTACATGCATGTGGTAATCTTGAAAAATTGAGTCATTTGGATGATTTATTATTTTGTTTGAACAAAACCCGAAACTTTCGGTTTGGTTAGTCTTGGCCGAAAGATTTATGGGTAAAAAGGGGAACCATTTTGGTCTTCTAAGACCTTGCATATTTGGATGTGCATTTAGATGTTCATAACCTAGCCATGACCTTTTGGATGTGTGTTTGTGTTGCGATTTATTCAATATTCAATTTGGTTGTATTATTCTTTTATTTGGGTTTTGTAATCTATTTATTCATTTCATATTGTTTTGTAATAATCAGTAGACTAGTTGTATTTCTTTTACTACAGAAAAATGTATTAGGATATATTTTTTGTAAAAGAAAAAGAAACAAAGTTACGGTTTTGGTTTTGGGCCTTAATGGACCTCATAGTCTAAGATGGGATTTTAGCCCAATGACCAAAGCCTAAACTTAGAGGCCCATGGAAGCTAGGAGCTGAAGTTGGAGCCCAATTGGTTTTATTAAAGGTTAATGATTTCATAATAAAATGGATTTTATTAAAAGGAACTTTGAAAATTGGTTTTCAAATAAAGTACCATACATTTGAATGCACGCAAATGCAAGGTACATAAGTAGTTTTCCAATCTAGAATTTAGAAAACTTAAATCCCTTTTAAAACAAGTTTAACACCATCCTTTTATACAACACTCGAATCACCTGGGAACTCGATGTGGGATAAAGTCCACCTAACCACATTGGAGGAAAATTGTTAGTTTGAGGTGGGTTTGCCATATTTGTGGGATAAAGGTCACCTAACCGCTTGTATGTGCAAATTCGCATGTGTGTCTAAGTAGGACGACTTGATTTGGAAACCATGTGAATAGGGTCACCGAAGCATGGCATACAAAGGTGTTGATGGGATTAAACATATGATGTTTAGTCGATCTCATAAAACTAGAAGTTGCAAAGGGTTGCAATCGTCAAACGTTGAATACATTGTTGATTCAATAGTAGGATAAAGATCACCTAACTACTATGTGAATGTAACGTTGGGTTCTAGATTTTAATAGTTAATTGTCTTGGAGACATAAAGGGTATTAACAATTAAAATTAATAAATGATATCGAAAATACTAAAATTGAGCTTTGTTAAATTATGTAGATGGCCGCAAACAATCCACCAAATGGAATTATCCTACCCGTGCATAACCTATCACTAAGAGCTACACTTGATAAGGATCGTCTTAATCACAAAACTTTTATGGATTGGTATCGAAACTTGAAAATTGTTCTCAAGCAAGAAAAGAAATCCAAAATATTGGATGATCCTATTCCCGATGAACCAAACGTTGACGACTTGGATGCCTATAACGATTGGTTGAAATACACCGAGGATTTGGTGCAAGTTTCTTATCTCATATTGGGAACTATGATTCCTGAAATTCAAAAGTATTTTGAAAATCATGGGGCATATGACATGATCACCCAACTTAAGGAAATGTTCCTTACTCATGCTAGGGTGGAACGCTTTGAAACGGTTCGAGTGCTTAATGCATGTCATATGGAAGAAACCCAATCCGTTTCATCTTATGTGCTTAAGATAAAAAGCCACATTGATCGACTTGAACGGCTAAATTGTCCTGTTTCAAAAGAGTTAGCCACAGATTTGATCCTTAATGGCCTAACCAAAAGATTTGAGACTTTTGTTATGAATTTTAACATGAATGGATGGGACAAGAGAATTGGTGAGCTTCACGCAATGCTCAAGACGGCCGAAGGGGGAATGAGTAAAAGGGTTTTACCGATTCTCACGATCAATGAAGGTGGCAATAAGAAGAGGCATCACTCAGAACCTAAAGAAAAGGTTGCAAATGGTAAGGGAGAAGTCAAGGGTAAGTTCAAAGGGAAGGGAAAAGTGGAACCACCTAAGACGAAGAAGCTAAAGGTTAGCTCGAAGGATCCGTGCTTTGGTTGTGGTGATACAGGACATTGGATGAGGAATTGTCCAACCTATCTCAAGGAATTGAAAGCTAAAAGGGATGCGAGGTAAACCTCAGGTACAACTTTCATGATCCACATTGATCTTAATATTATTTCTTCTAACACATGGGTATTGGATACCGGATGTGGAACTCATATATGCAATTCATTGCAAGAGTTCAAAAGAAGAAGTAACTTCAAGAGTGGAGATATAAGTCTCTTCATGGGCAATGGAGCAAAGGTTGACGTCCAAGCCCGAGGAGATTATGTTTTGAAGATTCCAAATGGTTTGAAAGATATTTTGAAAAACATTTTCTATACTCCTAGTTTGACTAGGAACATTATCTCTGTTTCTTTATTAAGACAATTTGGTTATGATTTAAAGTTTGTAAACGATGGTATTTATGTTTTCATAAATAATGTCTTTTATTTTAAAGCGATGCCGTCTAATGGCATTTATGAATTAGTTCTTGATAACACATCTATTGATTACTTGTTGTGCCAATCTAGCACCAAGAAACCAAGAAACTCAAAATGGATTTGAGTAAGACTTATATTTGGCATTGTCGCCTTGGTCACATAAACAAAGATCTCATACATACACTTCAAAAGAATGGTCTTTTGGAATCAAATGATGATTCATTTGATAAGTGTGAATCTTGTTTACAAGGAAAGATGACCAAGGAACCCTTTAGTGGAACTAACGAAAGGGCAAAAGACTTATTAGGCATCATACATTCGGATATATGTGGTCCTTTTAAGGCAATGACAAGGAATAGTGAGAGATACTTCATTACCTTTATCGATGATTATTGTCGTTATAGGTATTTATACTTGTTAAGACACAAAGATGAAGCCTTTGAAATGTTCAAAGTCTTCCAAAATGAAGTAGAAAATCAACTCAATAAAACAATCAAAGTACTTCGTTCGGATAGAGGAGGTGAATACCTTAATGATGCTTTTCTAGATCATCTTAGGAGATTTGGGATCATCTCACAACTTACTCCATCCGGAACACCACAACATAATGGTGTGTCCGAAAGGAGGAATCGAACTCTATTAGATATGGTTCGATCCATGATGGCTAGAAGCACATTATCTCTATCATTTTGGGGTTTTGCATTGCTCTCAGCAGCCCGTATTCTAAATATGGCACCAAACAAGAAAGTGGACAAGACACCTTTTGAAATATGGCATGGAAGGGTTCCATCGTTATCATATTTAAAGGTATGTGGTTGTGAAGCTTATGTTAAGCACAACACCCAAAACAAACTTGAAAGCCAATCCACTAAGTGTATCTTTTTAGGATATCCCAAAGACTCTATGGGATATTATTTCTACAACCGAACCGAGCAGAAGGTGTTTATTGCTCGAAAGACCGAGTTCTTGGAAACTAAGTTCCTTATGGAAGGAACTAGTAGAATGGTGGAACTCGAGGAGGATCGAGAACCACAAGCCGATACACATTTGGTTGATACTAGTAATCAACAAGAGGTTGTTGAGAATGATCAAATGGTTGATCAAGACACACAAAACGTTCGCAAATCCGGTAAACTTAGTGATCCACCCGAAAGATATGGATTTTTCATGGGTGGATGCTATGTGGTAGATTCGGATGAACCCACCACATACCATGATGCAATGTCACAATCTGATTGTCACAAATGGCTTGAAGCCATTAACGTTGAGATACAATCCATGCATGACAACGAAGTATGGGATTTGGTTGTACCACCTCTTAACTCCAAACCGTTTGGAAGTAAGTGGGTTTTCAGAAAGAAAACCGATATGCATGAAAACTTGGATACTTATAAAGCAATACTTCTAGCAAAAGGTTTTACTCAAACTCAAGGGGTTGATTATGATGAGACCTTTTCGCCCGTGGCAATGCTAAAGTCAATAGGGATATTATTTGCCATAGCCAGATATTATGACTATGAGATTTGGCAAATGGATTTCAAAACCGCTTTTCTAAATGGACATCTTGGGGAAGATGCCTATATGGTTCAGCCCGAAGGTTTTGTCTATCCACATCATCCTAATAGAGTATGAAAGTTAAAGAAATCAATCTATGGATTGAAACAAGCATCTAGGACTTGGAATCACCGTTTTGATGAAAAGGTTAAAAATTTTGGATTCATCAAGAACGTTTATGAGGCTTGTGTGTATAAGAAAGCTAGTGGGAGCATCATTACTTTCTTAGTATTGTACATTGTTGACATACTACAATTTGGAAATGACATTCCAACCTTTGAAGGTGTAAAAGCCTGGCTTGGGAGTTGCTTTTCCATTAAGGATCTTGGTGAAACCGCCTATATTTTGGCAATAAAGACCTATAAGGATAGATCAAGGCGGTTGATAGGTTTAAATCAAAGTGCATACATAGACAAAATTTTGAAAAGGTTCAATATGGAGATGATATAATGCTAAATATTTATGTTTCCCGTGTATAATTTATTTAATATTTTAATAGTTTCTGTTCGTTTTTAGTCGAGATTTGTATACTACTAAAACTTTTATGTTTTGTAGGCAAGGGAAGTTGATCGTGATCGAAAAAGGCGAAAAACGAGTTAAAAAGAGCCAAAACGGAGATCCGGAACGCGTTAGGAAGGAACCGGACAGAAAACTGATCAGACCGGGCAGGTCTTACCGGCCCCCTTAGTGGGACACGTCTCGCCGCGCGGCCAGGTACCCATACCCTGGTCACACGGCGCCCAGATGGACCTGATGGGATTTTTTTTTTCGTTTTTGTTACATATTGGGCATTGTTTTCGGTATAAAAACATCTTTAACTTAAACCTGACAATACCCTGCTACCACCAGACGAATTTGGAGTTTCTTGGAGCATGCTTTCGAGACTTTTAGTGTTTTTGAAGGCAAGAGAATATCCGGTGAAGAGCTTTACGTTCAAGATCGAAGACTATGGGTTTTATCGCCTTTAATCTTTCGTTTCTCATTATTTCACCATGTTTTCAGTTTTATTTGTTTTGTTTGACTCAGATTACACCTATGCTAGGCAAAACTTCATAAACTACCTAGGTCGTGATGAACCTTTGTTTGGTTTGATTTTGATTGGGATTTCTTTCGTTATGGATTTTATGTTTTAAGTAAACTGTTGAGTTTGAATTAATTGATGTGTATGATTGCTTGGTTTTATTTACTTTGAATTATTGTTTCACATTGCCCTTGGTGATTGTTTCATAGAATATGGTTTTGTTAGATCATTTACTATGTGTTCTTGACTAGTTTATGATTGATATGCATTAAGATCATAGAAACAATAAAACTAATTAAATAGATAAAAGTGAGCTGCTAGCCTAGAAATTTGTAAAGTGATAGGTTATGAGTAGATCTTTGTTGGTCAGGATTGCTAGATTTAGTTCTTCGTAAGGAGTCCGTCTAGGTTTGATTGTCAACTTAGTCTATTAAGTCAATTTAGTGTACTTAGCTATCTTTAATTTCCGCGCTGTAAGGTAGGATTTCGTCATAAAGATACTTAGACATAAATTATTAAATAACCGTAAGGAAGTTAAATTCATAAAACTGGTGTGCTTTATAGAAATCCATAGGTGTCTTCTTGAAAGTCAATGGTCCTGTTCGGGTTTTCTGTGAAGGGTTTATTTTACGATCCCAGTTTCATAACTTAAGTTTCCCATTTAATTGATTGCCGTAACTTAGGGGATTCAAGCCTAGGTAGTTATCTTTATCGTTTTAATTAATCAAAGTTTTTTAATAGTTTATTATATTTAAATATTTAGGGTTAAGTAATAGGTAGATTTTATATTAATTAATTAACTAGGTTTTAAGTAATGATTATGTTTTATTATTATTATAATTAGTTAGGGTTACTTTTAGTTTAATAATAATTAGTTTAAAAACCTCCTTCAAACATTATTAATAAATAGTCGTGTCAGTTAGTCGAGTCTAATTAGCTAGTTTCGTAATTTATAGAGTCTCGTGGGTTCGATATCCGGACTTACTTAGGTGTACTAGAGTCGACCGGTTCAGTTTCCGGTTAGTAGTTTTAGTTAAGTTAAGAGTCTAGAATTATTACTTAGTGTCTAGATTAACTTATTTTCAGTTAATAATTATTTGACTACTTTTAGCATATTATGAGAACTCTAAAAAAGGTTTGTTACCTATTCAAAGAGGAACGGTATTGAGTGCGACTCAATGTCCATGTTCAAAGGATGAGCAAGAGAAAATGAAAGGCATCCCATACGCTTTGGCTATAGGATCCATCATGCATGCAATGATATGCACTAGACCGGATGTGCCATGCGCCATAAGCATGACAAGTAGGTTCCAACAAAATCCGGAAAGTAGCCATTGGATGGCGGTTAAGAGCATATTAAAATACCTAGAAGGACTAAAGATATGTTTCTAATATCTGGCTCTGGTGAGGAGGAACTCGTTGTAAAGGGTTACACGGATGCGAGTTTCCAAACCGATCGAGATGATTCTCGATCACAATCTGGATATATTTTCGTTATGAATGGTGGGGCAGTCTCTTGGAAGAGCGCAAAACAAGATATGGTAGCATTGTCCACCACTGAATTCGAATACATCGCAGCCTCATTGGCAGCTCAAGAAGCTGCGTGGATAAGGAAGTTCATTGCCGACCTAGGGGTGGTTCGTACCATTCAGGAACCTCTAGAGATATTTTTTACAACGAGAGTGTGATTGCTCAAATCAAGGAACCCCGTGCACATCAAAAGACAAGGCACATTGAGCTAAGATTCTACTACATAAGGGATGAACTGAAAAAGCGAAGATATGTATTCTCACAGTTCACACTGATAAAAATATTGTGGATCCACTCACGAAGCTCCTTGAAAGGCCGAAGAATGAGGTTCATACTTGTGCCTTAGGACTTCGATATTCTAGTGATTGGATTTGATCTATTTTGTATTTGGATATCGGAACAATTGTTATTTTGAGTTATGTTCCATTTTAGCATGTTTAAATCCGTGAATAAGTTAATTATTCTAAATGTCCGTAGTCGCTCATATTTGTGGGAACAAATATGAAGGTAAGACTATTATGAACTTGGATTGGTGGATACTCATAAGGTATGAATATAGAGAAAGGGTTTGCTGCCAAGGTTCATAGATATTTATGGGTTATAATCAATATTGGACTGACCCCCCCCCCCCCCTCAAATTTTACTACATGGAATCCTTGTGATTGGTGGTCATAAGTAAATTTGAGTAAAGGCGAATATCATAGTATACTTCGACCTGAGATACATATTGGGTCTTGATATTCACCAAATATTATGCTTTGACTTAGTTCTTTGCTGCTCTGAAACATGACGGTACATAAGGCTATGCTCAAGTGTAGTACGAGGTGACTGTTAGAGACGTATGTAGTCAATAGGGGATTTGTCCCACTTATTCGTTGAGAGTAATATGTCTAAGCCCTCATAAGTTAAATCAACAGAGAATGAACACTCTGTGTATCTGGATTTGACATGACATCTGTGGCAAAAGGATAAATGATAGATTCACCTAACTCATTTTCAAGTAAGGGACTTTAAGGGGATGATGTTATTGAATGGCACTTCGTCATACGTATCTGTGTCTCTGGATTAGAGGTATTTGCTATTTGTATCAATCTTCTATGTATCTTGTGCAAGTGGGAGATTGTTGGAATCGGTATGCCCGAGACACAATTAGAGTTGATGCGGCTAGTACGTTATGATCCAAGACGGGTCATACCCAATAACAAGCTAGACAAACACCCTATGGTTGTTTTGATAGCATGTATTATCGTATATGGATCCGGGAATTGGGTTTAGCTATATAAAATCGGTTTTATATTATCAAACTAACAAGATTTAAAACTTTATTATCCGCTGCGTTTTTCATATAAATGGGTTTATATGACTTTGATAATCTTGTTAAAACCCAACATGATCAATCCTTCATTCTTAGAAACTCGGATGGAGTGGCCTTGGAAATCATACAACACGATACCGATCTTGGGATTCTCCATGTGGAGCATCTGGAGGTTATAATCAGATGGACTCTACCCTCCCAGCATCCCCACCACCAAGAGATCTCAATATTTTAACAAAAAGTCGCGATAGTAAGATTGGATAGAACAAGGAAAGCCTCAAGCTCCAGAAGATGAAGATACAACTTATAGATTAGGCTTGGTTTGTAATGTCCTTGAGGCAGAACTATAAGTTGTAAACTTTTTCATTTTGATATGTAATTTTATATTTTGGAAATTTGATGTGGATTTTTGATAAGTGTATGTAACCTAATAGGTGTTTTGGTACATCTGAGGATGTTGCAATCTAGGGGGAGATTGTTGGGATGAGAAAAAACTGAAGGAACATTGGAATCTTTTCAACCTCCCTAAAAATGGCTATGTATGGAAACCGAGCAAAGTTAGGCCTCCCATCAGGGTATTTTGCTTTCCCAGCAAGGTTATCTTTTAGAATTCCTCTTAAGTGATAAACCGAGCAAGGTTTGTTTCATAGCAAACTCTTGACTAAGCCAAGCTAAAAACAAGTATTTTTGGTAAATATAGCAAGGTTTATTTATAATAAACAGTGGTCCCAGCAGAAGTTGACAAAGAAATTACTTAAGGACTTCTAACGAGCAAGGTTCAACTCAGAGCAAGCTACAGTGTTGACAGCACACTTGAGTTTATTTAATAAGTTAAGTTAACAAAAGGTTGAAGGGATCTATGAAGAACAAGCTTGCTCGTAGGACTTTATCGAGCAAAGTTTGATATGATCAAGAGGATTAAAGTCTGCTATATGAATATTTTCTAAGGAAAATATTCATTCTATGTAAATCTTTCCCAGATAACTGTTCCCCAGCACACTTAATGGTTACCAGGTCTGCTCGCTAAAAGACAAAGCTACAAAGCACGCCTGAAGACCTGTTTAGGCTTAGAATAATTGTAATACGTTTGAATATGTTTTATATCAATTAATAAGGTTTCTAAATGGGAATGTCAGGTGTCAGAGTAGGCCTATATAAGGAATCTTTTAGGGCACGCCTATGACATACGACAGAACAACGAACCAGAGAGAATATTGTGATTTGACGGTCGTGTCCCTCCTATTCCGAAAGCTGCCATAAATCCTGAAATTCCACACTGAAACCCTAATTGATTTTGAGTTACTTTGTGTGTTTTTTACTTTCATGTCCGTTGAGAAACATTTAGAGTGTTATTGATTCCGCCTTTAATATTTTATTGTTCTTTACAAAAATAGTAATTCGTTAACCTTCTTGTCAACACTTATGTGTGGGTTATGACAATGAGTGAGCCACGATGCGAAAGCGTGAATAATTGTTATTAACGTAGGAGTTCGGATCTAGAGTAGGATAGAATTGCACTCGTATTCACTCTTGAATGATAATTGAACAGATGAGATGTATTGGGAGAGAGCCTGATTCGATTAACAATAATTAATAAACTAGGATGAACACATATATTTAATCAAATCACAATAGATAGAACTGGCAGTATGATATTATAAGCCGAATGATTCTCATAAAGATGAACCACTCATACATACATTCTTACATACACAAGAAATATCATCCACCCTGGGAGATCTCTTCCCGGGGAAAGACTCACTCATAGGGATAAAACCCTAGATCTCAATCAATACACAATGCACTCAATCACAGACAAATGAATAAAAACATCTATTTATATTAGTCTTGCATGACTTGGTCTTCAAGCCATCCACCCTTGGTTGCGACCAAACAATACATTTTCACCCACATATTAATTCGATGCGTTGATCTAAAATATAGAAACAACAATCTCCCCCTTAGACCGATGCCATCGAAATACTTCCATGATTACTTCATAACTCGTTGTCTTTCATTTAAATTCTCCCTCTCACTTTAACCGGCACTGAACTTCAGTGATCAACATCAAGTAACAAGGTCATCATAAAAGGAAATACACTCAATGTGATCATCAAATAATCTTCAATTTTTTCTGTTTGTGGTGTGGTTGTTGAGACGGTAGATTCCATCTGATTACGTCATCAAGATCCTCCACATCGTTGAAAAACCTTGGATTATTTATCTTGATCAACTTTTTCTTAACTTGAGTCTTTTACTTGGTTTGAAGCAATCAGTTTGCAATAAAATTCAAAGAATTTTACTCCCCCAGTTTCATTGCAATTATGTTTAACAAACGTGTCTTCAAATCAAGTGGGTGAAAACATGAGACTCTTTAATTTGAACAATCTTTGACTTGGTCAACTCATGAAATGATCCGTAAAATCAACCATCTTGTTCATGTACGCACCTTGTTGAAGTTGTGAAATTTTCATGATTTTTGCCCGATTTTTGCTCAAAAATCCTCTAAAATTACCAAAATACCCCTCATTAACCCGACACAGTCAACAATTGATTTGACCGGAAAAATCACTTCCAAACAGTCAATCATAATTGTCCGAACATATTTCATTTAGAGTACATGGTCAAAAAGTCAACGGTTAAGCAATATTTAATATTTTCTCCATCTTGGCCCGTTTGACTTTAGAAAGACAACTTTTTGCAACATAACACATTTTGAACACCGAACACTTGAAATTTTCTTCAATAATCTTTGTTTCTGCATCAATGTAGTGTTTGGGATCTGCCTTATTTAGCAAATATATTCGTTTCAGCACACGAACACTTCTTTCAGCATAAGACTTACAAAAATACCCGTGTTGCATAAACAATTTTACAAAACAGCCCCTGCAGCACAATTGTTATTACAATTTTGCCCCTGCTGGAGCAACAAATTTATATCAGTAGCAGATTAATATTTCCAAAATAAACTGTTGGTACATGATGTCAGTAGTTCAGTGTCAAGTGTCTGTAATCGAGTTTGTTAGATTTGTGTTTTTGTATGTAAGCGAAGTTAGCTCACAAGTTCGCTGATACAGGCGAACTTGTGAACTAAGCGAAGTTAGGGACAACTTCGCCTGAACATGCAAGGCAAAGTTGTCGCCTTTATAATCAGCTAGGTTACGGCAGTAGTGGAAATCAATCAGTTATTCGAGTTTACGAGTCAGAAAGTTTGTGTAATCAGTTATCATTGTATCACGTGATTCCGGTTGCAATACAACCTGTTTGTGTTTATTGTAACGTGTGTTCGATCGTATCGTCTTCTACGCTCGTAACGTCTTACGTAGGGATTCCGCACCTACGTAGAACGAGATATCTCGTGTAGATTCGGTTGGGAACCTACAATTGATATCAGAGCTTTTGCTCGTGATTGTGTGGTTCGGGATTATCACGCGGGTGTAGAAATCGTTCCGTTCGACTATTCGCGGGACGTGTTTATCGAGTTTTTGTGTTATAGTCACCTCCTACCATCATAAACAATCCATTACACATTCACAAACCTCGTAAAATCCAGAAATCAAACCTGCAAAACCATCGTGTTCCTCAGGCGAAGTTGCCGTCACTGTTCGTAGGGTTTCGGCGAAGATATAAGGTTAAGCGAAGTTATCCACAACTTTGCCTACCTTCTCAAGTTCGCTTATCTCAAGCGAAGTTATCCACAACTTCGCCTACCTTCTCAAGTTCGCTTATCTCAAGCGAAGTTACCCACAACTTCGCCTACCTCACAAGTTCGCTTACCTTAAGCGAAGTTATACACAACTTCGCCGAATCAGGCGAATTTAACAAGGAGAGCGAAGTTCAGAATCAGCAAAGTTCAGACTT
Source organism: Bidens hawaiensis (assembly GCF_021521415.1). NCBI lineage: Eukaryota > Viridiplantae > Streptophyta > Magnoliopsida > Asterales > Asteraceae > Bidens > Bidens hawaiensis. The sequence continues at coordinate 19,674 of NW_027501612.1, read as the reverse complement.
AAGCGAAGTTATCCACAACTTCGCCTACAGTACTGTTAAAAATAAAATTTTTATTTTTCGGGTTTCTTTGTGTTTTGTGAAAGATGTCTTCAATAAACATTACGGAACTGGTGAAGATGGAAGTGGAAGCGGGTTCAGCTACAAAGGCACCGAAGATGCTTAAAGGAACTGATTTTGTAGCGTGGAAAGATCGGTTTGAGCAATACGTCAAGTACCAAGATGCTAAAATGTGGGTGTGCATACAAGATGGTCACATTCCACCAACTACTGAGTATGAGGGTCGTGATCAGATAAAGAAATACAAAGAGATGGAAGAAGAAGAAAAGAAAATGTATGAGGCTGAAAGCAAAGCTCATGCAGCGATAACAATGGCTCTTCCACAAGAGATTCTACACACCTTCAGAAAGTATAAAACTGCTAGAGAGCTTTGGGAAGCACTTGAAAACTGTTTTGAGGGTAATGTGGGGATTCGTGCATCAAATATTAAACTACTTAAAACCCAATTCTCGGTATTCAAGTACTTGAAGAATGAATCACTTGATGATATCATCACAAGATATTATCATCTGATGACCGAACTCAGCAACTATTCCATTACTTACAAAGAAGATGAGATAGTTGAAAAGCTTCTTGATGCTCTCCCACTGAAATGGGAGATGTACACTGTGTTGATGAGAGAAGACAAAGAGTTTGCCGACTATGACTTGGAAACAGCAGTCAACAAACTAAGAACTTTTGAACTTAACATGGTTCGTAAAGAGACACCAACTGATCAGGTTCAGGATCCAGGAATGTATGGTGCAAAAGTAAACTCAAGTTCAAGTTCGAAGTCTGAATCGTCTGCTTACTACTCTAAGGGAGACTCAGGCGCTAACTCAACACATGAAGGTCATGTATCTCTCAACATGAATGGTGATGTGTGTTTTGTAGTTGGTGGATCAAATGCTTCTAAACCTCAAGCAACCAAGAGTAGTTTTTCCCCAAGTGTTTCGAACAAAAACTACTCAAAGATGCCCATGAGTGTTAAATCTGCTGAACAGCAGTTTGCTCTCTATGCATCTTTCATTGCTTCGTATGAAAATTACATTCAGGGTAAGATTGTTGATCCTGCAACATTGGATGAAGACTATGATCAGATCGATGCTGATGATCTGGAAGAGATGGATCTGCAGTGGCAGATGGCGATGATTGTGAGAAGGGTTAAGAGGTTTATGAAGAAGACAGGTAGAAAGTTTGTTGGTGAGAAACCGGGTTTTGACAAGTCAAAGGTGCGATGTTATAACTGTCAGCAGAATGGACACTTTGCGAAGGAGTGCACAAATGAACGTGTAGAACGCAGTCAAAACAGGTCTACACAACAGAGTGGGGGTGGTAATGATAATAGAGCCATGATATCCAGACAGAATGGGGAGTATAACTGGAATCTGCATGTTGAAGAAGTGTTCGAACAGGCCAATTTGGCGAACATCGAAACTGCAGATACTGAGAAAGTGACTGGCAAAAGTGAAGCTTACATGGCAGAAGCTCAAAATGAAGCTTACATGGCAGATGTGAAAGACCAGCTATCTGAGGTAAGTACCAAACTCCCTTGTACTAAGTGTGAAAATCTGTCTGAACAATTGACAACTATAACTAATCCGTATGTTAGTTTGGATGCTCAATTTAAAACCTTAAAAGAAGATCATCATTTCACTAAAGCTAGAGAAAATAGTTACAAGGTAAAAATAAAAGCTAGTGAGAAAGATATTAGAAGTCTTAAAGCAAATCTAGCTGAAAAAATTCAAGTAATTAATCTGAGCTATGAAGTGTTAGAAGAAAAAACCAAACTAATAGCTGAAAGGGATAAACAGATAGCTGATCACCAGGTGAAAATGGTGGAACTAAACAGGAAACTTGAGCAATTCAGAAATTCCTCCGCTATACTTGATCACCTCGTTAGTGATCAAGGTTCCCCAGTTAAAAGGGGAGGAATTGGATATCATGAAGTTCCACCACCGTACAATCATAATTACACTTTTGATCCTAGTAATCAGAAATCTGTTGATGTTGATTTTGGTCAGACAGTTCCGGTTAAGGTTACTATTAAAGAACCAGAAGTTAGTAAAGGCGAAACAAGTAAGCCTGTTTCGAGTGTTAAGATTTCTGCTCCTAGTCCTGTCTCATCAAACTCGGACAAGTCATCCGAGTCGAGAATGACAAAAGAAGAGGCAGTGTTACCAAAAGGTGGAGAGAAACATAAAACAACTGAAAAGAAATCTCCACTAAACCCGTATGTCCCACCATATGTGAGACAAATGGGCAGTAATGCAGCCTCAACATCTAAAACAACTATTGAAAAGAAAGTTGAACACATGAGTTGTTTCAGATATAATCAATTAGGACACCTAATTGCTGATTGCCCTCTGAAGCAGAGATTCAGAGGTGTGAGGCCTTCGAAAACTGAGAACAGAACTAACCGTAATCACTATAATGGTAAAAATGAAAACTCATCAAAGTTCAGAAATTGGACTAATCCTGGTTTTCAAAGAAATCAATCTCAGTTTTTCCCTGTTAACAACCAAAGAATGAGTAATATTTCATTTAATTCAAGAAGGTTTGGATGGCCTCATAGTCAATCTCCAAGAAGGTATCCTTTTAGGACTTACAGAAATTATTCTGATACTAACTTTGGACAGCCAAGGTATGGGATGTATCGACCCAAGACCAATAGGTCTTGGGTCCCCAGATTTTAATCATCTGCTTTAATCGTGCAGGAACAGTTGAACAGGGCTGCAAACAATCTATGGGTTGTGGATAGCGGCTGTTCCCGGCACATGACGGGTAACAAGAGTTTGTTACACGAATGGAAACCTGTTCAGGGAGGAAAAGTGAGTTTCGCTGGAGAGAGTGGTGGAAGGATCACAGGAATTGGGACGGTGACTAACGGAAAGATGACATTAGAGAAAGTAAATTTTGTTGAAGAACTGAAGCACAATCTGCTGAGTGTTTCGCAGAATTGTGACAAAGACTACACCGTGCACTTTACCAAAAATGAAGCGATCGTGCTATATCCTGGTTTCAAGATACCTGAGGATTGGATAGTTATGAAGGCTCCAAGAGAAAAGAATACGTATATTATGGACATGAGGTCGACTGAGATAGCAACAAAAGAATCTTGTCTTCTGTCAAAAGCAACTGAATCGGAGTCCGAGTTATGCTTGTTGAGCTGAATGGGATGATCAATCCCGAGTAACCGTGTTTTGTGACTTTGTTTAAACAAAAAAAAACGTCACTATCGCTTAGAATTTTGTCGGTTGCCTCAGTTTGAAGGACATATCTTCGGATATGTTTGGTCCTCATTTCTACTTGTAGAATATGAGGATAGCCATTAACCAGATGACTGAAAGTGACCGGGGCGGTTTATGATGGGTTTTTATTCTTTCGCTGAAAATTAGTCGATCATACTTAGTTAGAAGGACACATACTTGTATGTGGTCGGTCCAGCTAATCCATTGGATCTTCAGGATAGCCATTTACCTGAAAACTTCAATTTGATTGGGGCGATTGAAGTTAAAAAAAAAAAAAAATTTTTTTTTTACGGGAGATGAAATTATTTTTCAAGTCTACTACTTCGTAAGAAGTTCCTTTACTATGTTTAACTGGAAAATTGATCCAACTATGGAAAGTGATACATATACTGATTCTGTGTGCTTAACTAGTGAAGTTATTAGGCCTAAAAGACTTTAGAACAGTCATTGTATGTCATGGTAGCTTTTTATGGTGCGTAAAAGTATAAGTGATACTAACTAAATCTACCCGATTTTACGTGGAAACTTCTTAAGAGTTGTGCATGTCTCCATATATACCTTTCCAAATGATAGGCAGAAAAGCGATTACCCAGTCATACACGAGCCCGTGAGTGTTCTGATTCCCGTGAAGATAGTGTGTCAAGAAACTGCAGTGATCCAGATTCGGGACTTGCAGTTATTTACTACTCTGAAGTTTGTGTAAATGCTTATTAAAAAAAATAATAAAAAATAATAAAAATAAAAAATTTGTGAGTTATTGAGATATTCTAGAGTTCATAAATTAATACGTCTCAATCATGATGTAAGAAAGAAAACGGGAAGAAGAGTCTGAAGATCGAAGAGGAATTACTATTTAATCAGACACTACGGGTCGAGGTCAACTCGGGGTGACTTGGGGAAAGCCAAATACGCTTTGAGAATAGATAGGAGGCATCATAATCTCTGAGTTGTTGCCCATTTAAATTTTGAGCTCAATTGAACCTAACCCGTATCACAAAAACGATGAAAACCATTCTAAGTTATTTACCTGCTTACAACCTGTTTCTTTATGTCATAATACGGCTGAACACGGATCTGTGTGACAGTCACGTAGTTAGTATGATTCCTGTTCGGATCTTTTCTAAAACATGGTAGTCCCTATCGAGACTGAAATTTGATCCCGTGTACTTTATTTTTAAAATTTTTCTACTTATGTAGTTGTATGATTTTATACCTGGTTACTTGGTCTTGATCGTATCATTTAACGCTTTGAAGGTTGTTTTAAAACTTAATTGCAAATTGTTCAAATTATGGGGTTGGTTTTGAAATATTTTAATATCAGCGAAGTTGTGCATAACTTCGCCTACAATAGGCGAAGTTATCCATAACTTTGCCTGAATAAATCTGACCCTATATAAAGAAGAGTAAAGGTCAAACTTTATCATTTTCTCAAACTCAGCGAACTTACTCACTATCAACCCTAAGCGAACTTATCGATCGATTCACTGTGTTAATCTTTCTCTGTTCTAATTCGATTAAAGGTGTGTAGGTTTTTAGTATCGTATAATCAATGTTATTGAGGTTAATCATCGGTCGTTTCGACTTGATTCTCGACCTCGTGTTTCGAAACCTTAAACACCCGATTTCAAACTTGTTATTACGTGGTCATAATCTACTTGAACGTCTAAAACTTCATACAATCATGTGTAACGGAGTCCTCAATCTTCAAATTCATCATCTACACGTCCATTTGAAACCTTAGCTGTTGCCGATTCGTATTCGGAGAAGTTACAGTTTAGGCGAAGTTATCCGTAACTTCGCCTGAGGTTTACTTCGCCTGATAATTAATTTTGAAACAGTTTATGAGGCGATGTTGTGGTTAGGCGAAGTTATCATTAACTTCGCCTGGACCTTTTTACTTAACAGTTAACAGACCAAGTTCAAGTTGAGGCGAAGTTGTTCCCAACTTCGCCCCACCTCTAACTTCGCCTATACAGAATAAATCACAACTTCGCTCATGGTAACAGGCGAACTTGTGATTTGCTTTGACGTTTATCTAACTTAGTCTGTTTGATGCAGATATGGCTGCTGTAGGTGGTGCAGGCGGTGATGATGGAGGAGACAACCAAAGACAGTTCTTCCCGGGTCACAACATGTATATAACATTAGACCCGGACGCGAGTGGTGTTGATGATTTCCGCGAAATCATCACATTCTTACTACGCTCGCGTATATTCCACGCGATTACGACAACACTGCCAATATCCTTGCCAAACATTGAGGATTTTTGGCAGACTGTGGAATATGACTGTAGGGTCGAGCCCCCGGTGATGCGAGCAACAGTCAACAATCACATTGTTCAGTTCTCATCTGAACAGATCCGGGCGGCTTTACGATTTGGAGATGAGACGAGGGATGACCCGACAGATTTTGTGGCTCCTTTCCGTGATGGAGCGTTTCTGAGGATGGGATACTCTGGTCCTTTGGGAGATACTCAGAGAAGGAAGGGGTTTTTGCTTGACCAGTGGCGCTTTCTCATGCATGTCATGATAGTATGCATGTCAGGGAGAAAGGCGGGCACTGATGGCATGGGCGCGACCATGCAGTCGGCGATGACTGCTCTGACTTATAATAAGCGTTACAGCTTTAGTCAGATGGTCTTCTACGAGATTGATCGACAAAGAAGAACGGTGGCGCGTGAGAGATTTATCATGTATCCAAGATTCCTCCAAATGATCTTGAATCATGTTGTTCCAACGCTACCTCAGCGCTGCCCGATCAGATACGTTGAAAGTGTGAGCAAAAGGATCTTCGCCCAATGCAGATCCTCCAGTGCGAGGAGCAAACCTGAGCTCCGTCCTCGGCGTACTCCACTATTTGGGTACTTGATCAACCCGGAGTATGTGCCTGCTCGTGGGGACGAGTTTCGGGACCCGGCATCACAACAGGCAGGAGCACCTCAAGCTATACCTGCTGCTCCTGTTGTGTCACCGGAGGAGAACGTAGATCTTGACGTAGAGTTTGGCGGTCAAGGATTCTTTGACATGGAGAGGGTGGACCCTGAAGAGAATGTGCAAGTCTCAGTTGAGAGGGTGTCGAGTGTGAATGTCACTAGGGCAGCTACAACGGTGGCTGACTCTGATTCAGAAGATGATGTGGCTGTAGCGAGACGAATTCTAGTTAACCAAGAACGGGTTCAAGGGAAAAGAAAGAGAACTGATGATGACAGCGAGTCAGACTATGAAGAAGAGGTACATCAGTTGATTCGGAGATCAAGAAGGGAACGGGCAGGTGCAGGATCGGGAGCCGGTGAGAGCTCAAGGGTGGTACGTTTCACCCCACCCGCACTGTCCGGTATGACTATTGTTCCCTCATCATTACAGGTTACAAGGCCAAGCGCCACGGACGTTCCCGTGGTGGCTACCTCATCTGCCTTTGGCCTCCCACCAACTACATTCCAACTATCGGCTCCGGAGATTGTATCGTTGCCACCTCCAACTCTTACTCCAACGGAGGTCGTGGCACGATTTATTGAGTCGACGGTTGTGGCCACTGCAGGGTTATCGGTGACGATACCACCTGCGGTTACGTCTATGCCTACTTCTGAGGTCCCGGTTACATTGGAAATCCCTCCTCAGTATACTCAAGATATATCACATCTGAGGTTTGATTTCGATGCAACCTTATCAGACTCTGAACGAATAGCAGCACTTGAACGGGTCGTGGCAGAACAATCAAGGGTGAATCTTATCCAGACCCAGGCTATTCAGCGCCTAATTGCAGAGAATCAGATGCAGTCGTCCCTGCTGGTAGAACATGGCAAAATCATAGATGCTTTGAAGGAGTTCTTGGCATCTCAGGGGGAGACGAGCTGTAAAGGCGATGAGTTGAGGACGAAGAAGCGCAATGATAGAGACGATGATCCCAATGCATCGAAAGGTGCAGGTGGAGAGTTGCCAAGAACTGAACAAGCTCTTGGGACTTCCACAACTCAGGGGGAGTCGACAAGTGCAGCTGGTGGTGATGATGTGGTGGTAGTGGACGTTGAGGAGATGGATGATGAGTATATAGGTGATGATGATGTATTACCGGTTGAAGAAATAGAAAAGATTGGTGAAGAGATTGTTATTGATAATGAGATAGAAGAGGGAGAGATAGTAAAGGAGAATGTGGAGCATGAGATACCGGAAGTCGATAAGGCAGATATGAGTCAAGAGATTGGGAATGATGAGACAGAATGGGAAGAGCAGCCAAGATGGAAACAAGGCTATGCTCAATGGTTTGTAAAAACGAAGAAACCGGCGGTCCCTACAATGTTCAAGAAGAGTTACAACATTAGAGGCTATGCTGAAGCGAGAAAGGGGATTATATGCTGGATATATGATGAGCAGTTGAGGCTCTTTGTGATTAAAAGGTATGATGGTGTTCAGTACTTCAAAAGGCTGTTGAGATCGTTGAATACATTGCCTGAATGTGAAGTGAAAGACTTAGCCAGATTGGGATTGATAAACAGAAGCGTTGATAATATGGCTAGAGTCATCGGAAAGATAGTATGGAAGGAGAGTATAAAGGAAAAGAAGTTCGAGCTGTTGAAACCACAAAAGGGAAAACTTATCGAAGACAAAGATAGAGGATTGAGAGCAGATGGCAAACCTTGGATGATTATGAAGTATAAACCGATCCGGTGTCTAAAAGAGGTGCCGATGAAACAAATGCCCAAGGATGTGCTCAAAGACCTGAAGTGGTGGTATGTAGATTGTGAGACAGCTGAAGCAGTAATGGAAGACGAAGATGAACAAGAGCTGCTGAGAGTCTATGATCCGATGCATCTAGTGAACTTGTCGCAAGCTGATCTGCAGGTGCTGAATGAGAAGAAGATATTTTATATTCCTGCTTTGAAAGACGAAGCGAAGAAATATCAAAGAATTGTATCAGTTTGTGTACGTGAAGGAGTTCATGCTTAAAGATGAAGATACAAGATTGTTGAAGATTACAAGACACGTGTTTGAAGATAAAGATATGAAGCTACTGCCAAGGGGGAGTCTGTTGGTACATGATGTCAGTAGTTCAGTGTCAAGTGTCTGTAATCGAGTTTGTTAGATTTGTGTTTTTGTATGTAAGCGAAGTTAGCTCACAAGTTCGCTGATACAGGCGAACTTGTGAACTAAGCGAAGTTAGGGACAACTTCGCCTGAACATGCAAGGCGAAGTTGTCGCCTTTATAATCAGCTAGGTTACGGCAGTATTGGAAATCAATCAGTTATTCGAGTTTACGAGTCAGAGAGTTTGTGTAATCAGTGATCATTGTATCACGTGTTTCCGGTTGCAATACAACGTGTTTGTGTTTATTGTAACGTGTGTTCGATCGTATCGTCTTCTACGCTCGTAACGTCTTACGTAGGGATTCCGCACCTACGTAGAACGAGATATCTCGTGTAGATCCGGCTGGGAACCTACATAAATAGATCTGCAACATGACAGATCGTATTCAGATTACAGCATCTGAATGACAAAACTTAGCCCGGGTTCGTTGTGCATCAACAGGTCTAATGTAACTGTTTGTGACTTCACGTGCAACTGATACATCAGCAAATAAACGAATACCCTTCAGCAGCACACATATCTTATATGAACAGGAACTTTTGTTTACGTCGAAATTGATTGTGAAGCTGCACTTGCTCGTTGAATTTGGCCATGCAAACTACCTAGTGATCTGCTGTATTATCTTATCTGAATAAAAGAACGGCTTGAAACTAATCTGACCAATAGCCCTTAACTGTTCGATAACAAAATTATGAATCAACTTATTCATACATCACCACATCTGCCAATTATGCATAAACTTATTCTTACATCACCACATCAGCTAAGTGACCGTCACCCGCATTATCATTTTTCCCAGACCTAACTACTCGTAAATAAACTTTCAGCAACGTCTCAAACACATAATAATCGTTTAAGATTCAAAATGACCATAATACCCCTTCTGCAAGTGCAATTATTGTACTGATTTGTGATCCGTTTTAGCTATATGTTCATATCAGTAGTAAAATCACGATAACGCCCCTGCAACATCAGTTCGTACCATTAGCCTCTTATCATGAATAAAAAACTGCATCAGCCCTTAAATGATATCATAGTTGTTCTTAACTAAATTTTATACTCAGTAAGTGCAGCAGCAACATGCACGAAAAAGAAACATAACCAGCCCTTGAAACTAATACATGTTGCCATGACCAAGTCTATTCGTGAATTAAATCTGGTAACAACTTGTTAAGATCCACATATGTCATTTGCTTCAACAACTGTACATTCTGTAGAAACTGTATCAGCTGCCATGTCAACTATTCGTGAATAGCACATTAGAAACTGTATAAACAAGCTACTCAAACTCTTGTAACATATGTACTAGAAACTCAAACCGTATGAACACCAATTTGTACGTGAAATAGTTTGTATGTAGCAATAATCTGTTTCGAACACATGATCAGCTCCACTCGGAATGAAATATTATCAGCAAATAAACACTCGAGATGAAATTCCCATTGCTGCAACTATTCCGAACAAACTCTTATAATCAAATAATAAGTAGTGAGTTGACTCAGTATCGTATCAGCAGCTAATAGCTACTTGAACCCCAATTAACTGCTCGTGAGTCTCGCTGCTACAGCCCCTTCTATTGGTGAATATGAATTGAGGCAAAATGTTCGTGGGTAAGCACCAAGTAATCGGGAATACAACGATTAGCTTGAACACATGTAATTTTTATTCCCCAAATTTGAACATATGAACCCAAAAATCTAATATCCGAATTTAAACACTTGAAACACGATATTAGTCATTGAAACCTCATCTGACCATCATAAAATCATCATTCTATCATCAATATTTCATCAATTTCGTGAAACAATCATATATGAAAAATCCCATAAAACGAACTTGACCAAAAACGAAACGAAAATGTAAATTTGGACGAATCTGAACGTATAAACGTGAAATCGATGTTGACTCTCCGAACTAATCATCAACTGAAACATCAATTCACATAAATCATCTTCAAAACATCAAATTTCATACAAATACTTGAAAAAACCCACGAAAATTTCAACAAACTTCAAGTTTAACATCCATGGTGAATTCAAGAGCGAATTCAGTCAAATTCAGCGGTTAGTCTAAATGATTCGGTAACCCTCTCTGATACCAATTGATAGAACCGAGCTCTGGTACAGAAGTGTGAATAATCATTATTAACGGAGGATCTCGAATCTAGAATAGGATCGAATCGCACTTGTATTCACTCTTGAATGATATTTGCATGGACGAGATGTATTGGGAGAGAGCCTGATTCGATTAACAATAATCAATAAACTATGATGAACACATATATGTAATCGAAACACAATAGATAGAACTGGCATTATGATATTATAAGCTGAATGATTCACATAAAGATGAACCACACATACATACATTCATACATACACAATAAATATCATCCACCCCGGGAGATCTTTTCCCGGGGAGGAGACTCTCTCATAGGGATAAAACCCTAGATCTCAATCAATACACAATGCACTCAATCATAGACAAACGAATAAAAACATCTATTTATACTAGTCTTGCATGACTTAGTCTTCAAGTCAACAACCCTTGATTGAGACCAAAATATATTTTCACCCACATGTTAATTCGATGCGTCGATCTAAAATATAAGACCCAGCATGATGAAGTTATTCCTCGAACATTATCATATCACCCGGAAGAGAACATTATTAGTGAACTTAATACTGGAGTTCAAACTCGAAGTCAAATCGACCAGAGTCTTCATTGTTACTATACTCCTCTTCAAAATCAATTTGCGTTTAAATGTTTTATCGCACAAATCGAAACATATAAGCAAGCTTTGACAAAAGAAAGTTGGGTCAATCGATGCAAGAAAAGTTGTTACAGTTTGAGAAACTTGGTGTGTGGAAACTTGTATATCTACTTGAAGACAAAAGGTGTATAAATACCAAGTGGGTTTTCACGTGTAAAAGGGACGAAAATGGAATCATTGTTAGAAACTAAGTTTGATTGGTAGTTCTTGGATTTAATCAAAGGGAAGGAATCGATTACAGTGAAGTCTATGCTTCCATGGCTAGACTTGAAGCAATCAGAATTTTCTTGGCTTTTATATCTTGGAAAGGGTTCAAGGTTTATCTGCTAGATATAAAGTCTGCTTTCCTTAAAGGTAAATTGGGTGATGAAGTCTATGTGGGACAACCACCGGGGTTTGTCGATCCTATCCACAAAGACAAGGTTTACTTGCTCGACAAAGCTCTTTACGGATTACATCAAGCCTCGAAGCTTGGTATGAAACATTGTCTCAACACCTTCTAGACAATAGATTTGTTCGTGGCACCGTCGGTTGTACACTATTCACAAAGGAAGTAGATGGTCATTTACTGATAGTCCAGGTCTACATTGACGATATCATCTTTGGGTCGACAAACGATGTTATGTGCAAGGAATTTGAGGATGTAATGAAATCAAAGTTTGAGATGAGCACAATGGGAGAATTGAAATTTTTCTTTGGTTTACAAGTCGAACAACTGTCTAATGGTATCTTTATTCACCAGATGAAGTATATCAAAGATATCCTTGAGAAGTTCAATATGGCTGACTCAATGGCGATCAGCACTCCTATCTCTCTTAATTATGGAATTGGTCCTGATCCCACCGGGGGGGATTTTAACGACACGCTTTACCGTTCCATGATCGGTTCTCTTATGTATCTCACAGCATCAAGGCCAGACATCAAGTATCCTACCTGTTTGTGTGCCCGATATCAATCCAATCCTAAAGTCTCTCACTTGACGTTAGTGAAGCGGATACTTCGGTATCTAAAGGGATGTCTAGGGGTCAGTCTTTGGTATCCAACAAACGATGTTTTTAATCTAAAAGCTTATTCAGATTCGGATTTTGCAAGCTATAAGCTGAACGCTAAGTCTACCACCGTCGGTTATCAATTTTTTGGTAGCAGTTTGGTGACATGGCGGTGTAAGAAGCAGATGACTGTATCGCTCTATACGTGTGAAGCTGAGTATGTGGCTGCATCCAGTTGTTGTTCTCGGGTTTTATGGATACAACAGCAGATACGCGATTACGGTTTAAAACTTCTTACTACTCCTATTTTGATAGATAATTACTATTTCCTTAACTAAGAACCCGGTAAGTTACTATAAAACTAAATATATTGATATACGGTATCACTTCATTCATGATTTCTACGAAAAGAAGTTGATTACCGTAGACAAAATTCACACCGATGAACAAAAAGCTGATCTATAAACTAAATCATTCGATAAAAATAGATTTCCCTATCTTTTAAGGCTTAATGGTATTAAGAATTTGGGAAGTGGGAAAGTGAGTGATCCCGAGGTTATGGATTCTGACCTTGAGTAACCATTCATCAAGGTCATATTTCTTTGTATATATTCTTTCTTTTAGAAATAGTTTTTGGTTTTAGGGGAGAAATGGTTTGGGAAAATACAAAAACATTTAAAAATAATAATATACAAAAACATTTGTAAAAGTATAAAATCCAAAAAAATTGAAAAAGCATGAAAAATACAATAACAATAGAAAATGCTCCTCAAATGAGTTTTGAAGCATAAAGGAAAAATGATAGTACATTGATCATCTTGTTCTAAGTACTGATAAAATGAAGTATAAAAGTTTATTGCTTAATGTTCGGTGCATTGGTAGGCTTCTAAACAAACAAGTAAGGGAATAAGTGATATAAACCTAACTAGCCTAATTGAAAGATGGGTTAGAATTCTAGCAAAAAGTATTAGCAATGAAGACAGAAATTTAATAGCCTGTCATACTCAAGCCTTATGATTCAGTAGATCACCAAAAATAAAGTGTTAATAAAAGTATTTTAAGCATCTAGTATATAATCTACACTTCAATGGTGTATGGTTTTTTGGCCTTAAATCATGTATCGATGGGATACTTTGGGTTTATGGAACCATTGGGTCTTTATGCGGTTTATCATTTGGGTATTCACTTTGGTGAATATTTAAAAATGTGCTCAAAAGAGCGAACCCTGAAAAGTCATTAAATTTGATCACTTTGTACTTTGTGTGCAACCTACACTAATGACTTGATCAAACACGTTGTTAGTCATACATTGTTCCCTTGCTCGAGTCTTATTACCATTAAGAAACGGACCACAAGACACACATTGTCTGCAATCCGAACAGATTAAAATGTGCATACTCATCCATGGTAAAGCAGACTTAGGATATTTCTTGATAACAAGGGTATGCTTTGTTGTGGAAAACTATTGCTATGATTGCCAAATTAAAAATTTTAAATTTTTTCATCTGCTGGTTCTAAGGTTTAAGTCAATTTGGGGTGAAAGGTAAAAATCAAATTAAGCCTGAACCAAGATTAGAATATGATCATGTTCTGATATTGTGTGCTTAATTGGACCTTAATCGTATCACTGATATATCTGAATCTTTTGTTATAAAAGTTTAAGTGGACAACAATATCAATGACTAGCTTAACATCAGACATAATAAAGCTGTAATATAAAACCGTGATGGAAGAACAAATCAATCAATATGATTCCTTGCTCAACTTACAAAAATATGTTTCTTTCTATTCATATATTAGTTTGTAAATAGTTTTATTTTGAAAAAATTTTGTTTTGATTACAACTTTTGTTTATAAACCAAAAAATTTTTACATTTCTGTACTATTTCGATTTTGGTGAATGGTTAATCAGGTTTGGATATCCGAGAATTTGTATCGAGTGGTTGTTTTTAAAAAAAAAAATTAAAATTGGGTTTAAAATTTCAAGTTGATTCATCAAGGTCATTATTTTGGACTTTATTGGGCTCGAAAATGTGAAATTTTTTGGATTTAAACGGTGTTTGGATTGTTCAACGTATAAGTCTTTTACTTATACAGCGTATACGTTTTTAGCTTATACGGGCGTATAAGTCCTAGACTTATACGGGCGTATATATATGGGCCTTATACGCTGATATGTTCATTATGTGCTTATACGTTTGACTGGACTTTATACGTTGTGCATATACGAAGATAACCTTTCTTGATCTGTTGTCCTTATATATTGTTTTTTACTTCGTGCTATTGAAATTGTTGATTCTTGTGGTTAATTTCCACACCACCTGAATCATTAAAGGTATAAATTAAGTTTGATCTATTGATTTTGTTTGGTTTATAGGCGATGAATAATGCCGAACTAATGATGCCTAAATTGGAATTGGTTCTGGATATGTTTCATGGGGTCTTTGATTTACATGCATTATAGATAGTGTATCAAACCTTGGTGTCCATGTTTGGGTGAAAATTTTGGTCTGATTTGTCCAAATTGTTTTTTACGTAAGTTTGGGTTGTGAACGCACAAGAATTTTGCCACTTATACGACGTAGAAGATTCATTGACTTATATGGCGTATAAGCTCTAAATCTTATACTTTCATAATACTTATCCGTTCATGGAATTACACATTGACACAATCTTATGCGAACATAGTTACTTACACGTCCATGTACTTACACGTTTAAAATCACTTATACGTTGTAATGACTTGCATGTTTTTAAAATACATATATGTTCTTACACTTACACGATGTAGTGGACTTACACTGACCTTAACAATTATACGTTGATATCACTTATACGGTCCAGCTACTTACATTTTAAATTTTTATAAAAATTTCTAACATGTTGATTGTTTTTTTGTCTGTGTAAATGGTGAAAGAATATGATGTTAATCATAACATTTGTGCATTTTGGAACGGAACAAATGACAAGATGGAACCGTTCAGGCCTATATTTCCGTTCTTTAAACGATCGAGAATATTCAAGGCAATTACGGCAAACACCATCGTGATAAAGAGATTGTAGAAGAATTCTGGAAGAATGCTAAGATGGAGGAGGAATGTATCAAGTCTGTGGTACAGAAGAAGGAGATCATTGTTTCTGAGCAAGTGCTTCATGATGTTTTGAAGATAGGCAATGAGTCTACTGATCCTACAGCTCTTGATGAAAGGATGGTTAAGGGATGCTTACAGAGGATGGGTTACCATAAGGATGTGAATAAGGTTGATTACTTAAAGACGGGATTGTCGAGGCCTTTCAAGTTTCCGGTACACATAATTGTTCATTGTTTGGGACATCACAAAGGAGGGTACGAGGAGATACTAGATTATCATATGTGTATGATGACTGCTCTATGTTTAGAATTGAAATATAACTTTTCTAAAGTTATATTTGAACATATGAAGATGTATTTCGAGAGAAAATGGTTAATGTATCCACGTTTCATCCAGCTTATTGTAGATCATCAATTTCCTGAAGTGGATAAGACTGGAGAAGAGATGAAATTAACCCATATGTATGTGAATGGGTGTGCTAAGTTAAAATTTAAAACCATACAGGAAAAAGTATGAGGAGGAGATTCCTATTTTCGTGCTGTATTTGGACACTTAAAATATCCAAAGTATGTCCCACCAACTGATAACAAGTGGAGAAAAGATGGTAGTGACTCTGATCTAGAGAATGAGTTGGTTAGTTTACAGAAGTTTGTGACTATTGGAGGTATTCGATGGTTTGTTAAGACTGAAGCAGAACTAGTCGATGAAGCTGAGGGTTCTCAAAATCAAAGAAGAAGCGTAAGAGAGCTGTTAAAGTTGACCAGGTGATGCCTCGTGCTCCTGTTGCACAACAACCACCTGTTGTTGATGCTAAACCAACTGTTGATACAACTGGTGAGGAAACCGAATCTGATCATGATATTCGAAGGGTTTCGGCTGATCATCGTGCAATCCTTTAATTGAGGAAGAGACGGAAGAAGAAGAGGAAAAGGAAGATGAGGAGAAGTTGGATTTTGGTGAATCGGATGATGATTATACTAACCCTGACGATGACGATCCACAAGGTGGTGTTGGAGCTGTGTCTGGAAAAGCTGATAAGAAGTTTTACTCTGTTGGTGGTAATGTTAAATTTGATGAACCACAACAAGAGTTTGAAACTAAAGATAGTTCTACTGAGAAACCATTCGAGGAATTAGAAGATCTTGGTCCTTTGAAGTTCAGAATATCAAATATGATGGGTAAGTTGGAAGAAGGGGAGATTCTAGTGGACATATCTGAGATTTCTAAAATGTTAGATGTTTCAGTTGATGATCTGACGTTTGACTTTGAAAAGGAGAACTCTGAGGCGAGTATAAATGAAGACTGGTTGAATCAAGATGTTACATTTGATGAGAGACCAGAGTCTGTCAAGTATGTTGGAAAATCAGAAGAATTTGATGCTTTTGATGAAGTTTTCAATGAAGAGATTGAGATGGAACTAGATCCTTCAAAGCAACCTAAGAAATTTACAAAGGAAGAAATGAAGGGTTGGTATTCTGATCGTACTGTTGAGCCTAAACAAGTATATTTGAATCCGATGAAGTATTATAAGAAAACGCAAAAAGATGTGGCATTGGGGAAATGTATAAGCATTGCTTATTGGTGTAAGATTCAAAAGATTGCTATAAGAAGACTATTTGGAGTTCAATACTTTAATAGTTTGATGGAGCTTAAATCGTTGACATGATTCGATGTGTATGACATTTATACACATTATGACCTACTATACAAGCCGAAGAGTGGTCATGGAAAAGAGATATGGGAGTTTATTTTGAATGGAGCAAAAAAGGGTTTTAAGAAGTGAACACCTCAGGTTCCTCGTGTTTTCATGAATAAATCAAGAAAGAATCCTGAAGGTGAGTTGATACGCACTCTGTGATATTCACGACCAGATTTTCTACGTGTTATACCGTTATACACAATGAAACGGGATTTTCATCCTTATTTCCTTTGTTGGCCATACTTGGAGATAACTGGTGAAGCAAGCAAATATTTGGATCGTGGTGAAAAGAAGTATGATGTGATACGTCTGTACGATCCTATGTGGTTGGTAAATTTCTCTCAGGAAGACATAGAAGTGTTACATACGAGCAAGATACAATGTTCCGATGACAACATTAAGTCTCAAGCTAAACAGTTCCAGAAAGTCGTTGACTTCTGTTTTGAGAAGAATATTCACTCAGGACGTGCTTGGGAAACTAATTGGAGAGAAGTTAATGTTGAGTAAGAACATGTTGAGGCAAAGTTTGAAGCTGAATGTCAGGAGAGGGTTACTCAGGCTTCATTGAATCGGTTTCAATATATACCGAGCCTAGTACATCGTCCAACTTCACAACAAAGATCAACTAAGCCTTCATTTGAAGAGGCCAAGAATGTTTATCGTAAGAAGCATTTTGGGATTGATTGAAGGTACAAGGACCTACCACTATCCAAGGGGGAGTTTGTTAGTGCAAAATTTCTAATGCTAGGTCTTGTATATATAACCGAGCTGATATTGTTAAATGTGATGTTGAGGGGCGTATAAGTGCAGGCAACGTATAAGACTTATACGCAGCGTATAAGTCTTATACGCCAATCAACTTATACGGCTCATAGGGTAGTTGTATAAATAGCTATAATTTGTCATATTTTGTAACAGTTTTTGTAATCTTTGGAAATCACCTGTACTGAATTTGTCATATGAATATGGTGATTGTTACAGTGAGTTGACATGTGTTTAATTCCTTTGCTACGTGTTTCCGCTATTTAGCATAGTATAGTAAACCCAACGTTTTCGATCCATTTCATATCGTATCTACACGTATATGACGACGTATTATGATCCGGCTCCCGGCCTTTCAAAAACCGGTTTGTTTTGGTCAAGAAAAGTCAAAACCGGTTTATGATCGGTTTCAGTTCGGGTAGAAACCAGTTTATTACCACGTTACAATCGGTTTCAATTCGGGATTTAATCAGCTTCGGTTAAGGTTTTGGCCGGTTTTTGCTCGGTTTTGGCCGGTTTCGGTGAAGAAATTTACAAACAGGTTCCGAACCTACGATTTCAATCAGTTCCAAACCAGTTTCTAGATAATCAATTTCAAACCGGTTCGGTTTCGGTTTGATTTTCCGGTCGGTTCGGTAAATCAGCTTGTTTGCCCACCTCCACCCAAAAGAGCCTTTTTGTATTCTTCACTATGACGATTAGCAAGAGCTAAGGACAATCTTTTTTCACGGTTGGTGTGTTCCTCACTTCCTACAATGTTCTGATGTTTTTCCATGGAAAACTATATGTTGCGTTATATAGGGTAACCAACAGACGTGGTCTTTAACTTTTTATATTGGATGATGAGAGGATATTTGTGTTAAAACTACATATGATGTATATAAAGATATATTCTTTAATTTGTAAATATGAAATTATAAAATTATTATTGTTTGAAGGGGAATTTACATATATCCCCTTCTTATGTTCTCTTATTACAGATTTTCCCAACCCTTAAAAATCAATTACATATTTCCTCATCCTAAACCACATATATTACATATTTCCCCATTCATTAAAATTAACTATTTAATTGACCGTTTTACCCTCTGAAAGAATTACATATATCCCCTAATAACTTGATTAATTACATATATCTCATACCTATCAAATTGCATACCCATTTCTTAAATAATTATAATCTTTCCACAAATTCTCTGTATGAACTCGCTATAGGAACCAAAGAAGACTTTTACGAATATAAATTACATATTGCTTTGGCTTTTTGTTTCATATTGCTTCAATCATGTTTAATTTCATATTAATTTCGGTTGAAATCATAAATGAATGAAACGAAGTTGAACATGAACTTATTCATTTAAACTCTTAAAAACCAAAGTCATACATACGTAAAAAAAAGTAGCTAGTTCATCGGTTCTACCTAAATATGTTCAAAATCAAACGCTCTAACATGTAGCTGCTTAATAGATTGAAACTGGCACAGCCGAAAAATGACTGGTCCCCATGAAAAAGACCGGGGAGTTTTAAATATGGGCCGATGGCATTTAATAGATTCAAAACGAACAGCGCCGACGAGTCTCAATTGAAATCAAACCTTACAACGTCGGACTCACACGATGCCGACAAGTCTCGATTAAAATAAAACCTTCTTCAAATCTGCACCTCTTATTTTATGGCGATGAAGAACGGAGATAACTTCCGGTGGCCATAGAGGCTTGACGGTGGTGGCAGTGGAGACTTGGCAGTGCCGGATGATATTCTTCCCCTAAAGCTAGGTTTTTGTGTTTTAATAATATAAAAAGGGTGGATTGGTAATTTTAAATCAAAGGGATATATGTAATTTAAATGTTTAGGTTGGATATATATGTAATTAATCAAGTTAGGGAGGGGATGTATATAATTCTCCCTTGTTTGAAATATATATTTCAATTATTTTTCACCTTAAATTCTCGTATATTACACGTGTTAGTACATGAAATGTGACAAGTGTT
>NW_027501611.1:0-59206 GCF_021521415.1 Bidens hawaiensis | reverse complement strand
GAGGTTGAAATGGCGAAAGACACTAGAAGTTAGGTTATTTAAAGAATAGACAAGAAGATGTGTTTTATGTTTTTTTTTTCCTTTATATTTGTCTTAATGAACAACTTTTGTACTTGGGATTTGAATGAATTAATGATATTATTGTCACTTAATAGTGTCACATGTGTTTTGGGCAATCTGTACATCACAACCGGGCGTATTCCGCTAAAGCCGGGGTGTTACAATACATGCATCTTTCACTTATCATATATACACATCAATCATGCCTTTAAATATCACTTGACGGCACACGCAATATCCGAAGATCGTTCATGCATCGTCAAACAATCATCATACATAAATCATACAAGGCATATACTTACCACTTAAGGTAAGTGTATTAACTATCACATCGAGTATGCACACAACCCCGAAAACATAACAAGGGAGTGGGGCTAGAAACTCACCTGAATTCGGTTACGCTCGCCGTTAATTATTATTCCTTTCCTGAGCTGGGCACGACTAATTGTATAATCATACATACATTAAATACGGCTCTAGCTCTTCTTATTATCTACTTAATTAGTCTCACGTATCTAAGTCGGTTTTACTTCATTGGATCATTACCGGTTAGTTAATCGTTAATCGTTAACCTTTAATGATATCTTTCATAAATCATCAAGGTCCAAGGGTTATTGTGTAATTATCTCATTCTTTTCTAAGTCTAGGGACTGTTCTTGTCATTATGTTAAAATTCTAGTTCGTTACTTATTCTAACGATTTGGGTTTCCATAACGAACTGGTTCTTGTAACGAATTGAACCCCTTTAATGAACTGGTTATTAGACGAATTGGACCTTTTTAACGTACCGGTCCTTTTGACGAATTAGCTGATATAACGAATCAGTCCGCGTAACGAATTGGATCTTCTAATTCGTTATCTCCTTTAACTAATGGTCATAGTGAATCGGAAGCTAGTTCGTTATCTCATGCTTAGCGAACTTGAACACGAACTGAGTCTAGTTCGATAAGTCAACTTTAACGAACTGCTTGGCGAATCACTCATAATTCGTTAACTCCCCCCCCCCCCCACCCCTAACGAAATACCTCTAATTCGTTAACTTCCCGTTAACGAATTAGGTTTAGTTCAGAGAATGTAAGAACATTCTCTGACATCTCTTATCTTGTATAAAATTTTCCGGCCCCGTTGCCGGAAAAAACGAGTTTTAACTCGTTTTTTCACCGTTTTTCGTCCCGTTCGATCCAGATCTGAGCTAGGGTGATCCCTAAGCTCATCTTAGGTTCGGTTTATAACCGATTCCACCCGGATCTCGTGACTTTAACGGTTTAACGGTGTCGGCTCGTCATTTCATGACTATATCTAACGGGTTTAAGCTTATACAATATCATACTATCATTACCTTGGATCGGGATCGGTTTTCCTTGGTGATTTTGGTTAGAGAGAGAGATAGAGCAATATGAGAGAGAGCTAAGTGTGTGTTTTGGGAGGTGTATGGAATGTGTGTAAAATGAGAATTACTTGGTAATTAATGCTTATATAATTATGGATCATGGGCTTAGGCCATGGTCTTTCCTTCCTTCATAACCCATGTCCATAACCTATATCCATTTTACCCAACACTAGCCCGACTCATAATAACTCATACTTTCGTTTATTAACCGAAACTAGAAAAACGGGATGTTACAATAAAGATCCTCATGTTAGTTTTGATGACCGCATGGTGGTAATGGCGGTGATGGTGGAAATGGTAATGGTTGTGGCAATGGAGCACTTGATCAGTTAACTTCCCCAAACTAAAATGGCAAGATTGGATTCCCAATCTACTAATCCTGCTCATAAAATTAGAGACGCTTTATGCTGCATTGGTGTAAGAGATTTCTTAGCTTTTAGTGTTGATAAACTTGCAGGTACTTCGTCTCCAGCTCAAGAAGCCATGGAAATTGATGAGGGACTAAATTACTCACCGAACCCGGACACTTCGGTTCATGATGATGATAAAACGGATCAAGAGCAAGAGCCAGTTACTGTGATGGCTCTTCCTGAAACTGGTGGTGAATCCTCTCAAGTATCAAAACGAGGAAAGAAAAAGAAGTACTACATAACAAGGGTTTCCAGTCTCAAATACCGTCTCTGATATTATCTTGATGACACCTCAATTTTCTATTGCAAATGGCACGCCACAAGCAAGACGTGGGCAATTTGACGTTCAAATGGGAACTTGACTTACATATACTACACTGGTATGCATACACTGTCTGAAGCCGACATGAACTTTAGACGATTCGTAGGTCAGGGTGCTGGTGAGAGAGAACTGAAGGGCTGGTTTATGAGACTCTTGAGCAGGGAATGGAAGAACGACTAACCTAACTTCAAGCTCAACAAGGGGCATGTATGTTGAGCCCATTGGGTCGATAATAATTTAAGCGGGCATCAAAGGCGAAGCTTCATTGAGGCCCGGGGTGGCCCCCCCCCCACCCCCTCATTTTCTGCGCAGTAGTGTAAATTTACCCGTTTTCGACCGAAAAGTATTATACATAGTGTAAGTTTTGACTTTTCAGCCGAAAAATTGAGCCCCGCCCCGCCTCGTTTGTGAAATTTTGTATACATTTGAGCTCGTCCCCCCCCCCCCCACCCCCCACCCCCCCGTGCCTTAGTCCAAGCTTCGCCATTGGCGGCCATGGCATTACTTCACCTATATAAGGTGAAACATGCCCATGAAACCTACAAACTTTGGCAATCTTATCTTTTACTTTTCACCTACTCTCTCTACTCCATCTCCTTTTTACCATTTCGGGTAATAGCACAAGATCCTAGATCCCGATTTTCGCTAGCTTGTAGTTAGAGATTGATTCATGAACTAGTTGTTTGATCTGTTCATAGGACCTATAAATTCATTTTAAGATTTTTAATAATTGTAAAAAAAGATAATTATTCATATATTCATTTACTCTACTGACTCTAAATATAACAGTTAACCCGCGAATCTGACACGATTGACAGCCTAGTGAAAACCAGTATCCCTCATTTGAAACAGTTGTTTTACAACCTGCCAAATTAAAACCCTAGATTCCGTACTTAACAATAATATCATCAGATTAAGACCACCACCGATATCACAATCAGTGATATGTGCAAGATTGAAAAACAAAATCAAAATAGGAGAAATGAAGGTAGGAAAATGTTTTTTTGGAGAGAAATGGCGTTTTGGATTTCAACGTGTTCCGTCGTTTCAGAAAGTTTCAAATTGTGTCTGCTTTTGTTTGATGAGCGGGAATGTCATATGGTGTTCCGCTATTTCATATGGCAGAATTGATACAATTATTTTGTGATCCTTCATTTCAAATGACAGATCCCATTGTTCTTTATCTGTTTGACCGAAAAATCTCGCAACCCGACGTAGCCTCCCGTTGTAGCTTCTTGAAACCTTTGACAGACATCTGCCATTTGAAATGTCAAGTGTGAATAGTGTCTAACATCGGTCATTTGAAATGGCGAGGGTGAATAGTGACCTCGACTAACCGAGACTAACACATCTCACCTATTTGACTATTCACTTTTGCCATTTAAAAATGATAGGTCATTAAATATTATTAACTTTTTTTTAGTACATCATATTAACTAAAATATGCATATATGTTTTCCAAAATTTTTATCAATAATAAAAATCATATATTGTTGTTAGGATGGTTTATATGTATCGAAATAAATTAGATAATTTGGTTAAGCGGTGGTGGATATTTTTATTGAAACGGGATAATCCTAAATAATGGTTCTTAATAAAACTAATATATCTAATAATAAATATCGTCGGAAGCCTTTTAAGCCAATAGTCTTTTAATCTTGATAAAGATCATGGTTGTTTAATACAACTAGCATAGCTGGGATTATTATAAATAAAGGCTACAAGGTTCGATTCTAAGTGCACCAACCAACACTCCGGCTGACAATCCAGCGACCGCCGCTGATTATCATTACACCAGCACCATCTTACACTTTGATTCGGGTCAAGGGTTGACTACATTTTGGGATATTGAATGAAGACCAGAACAGCTAGGTTCTGGTTCAAATCAAAGGTTGACAAAGTGCAGGAGAGTTGTATGTAGTCAAAATGGACTTGTATCCTTATTTCAAGAAGTTGGCATCTTTGGACCTCTCATCTAGTCAAATTATGTAAATGCGTGGCTGTGCTTAAACTGGAAGTTTGAATATATCACTTTAAACAAATGTAAATCAAGAAGAGAATCGGTGAACCTTAAATGATATTGAATTTGATGTCACATGTATAACAAAAATGTCTAAAGGATGATTATTGTAATATTTTGTACTATTCCTTAGATTGCAATGAGCCATCATAATCATATAGACGTGTTATTTATAGCACTTGATTTTAGTGAAATCAAATGTCAGTTTAGAGATCAACCCAAGTTCGATCATAGTGAAAACTAGGGGCGGAAATTGTTGACACGATTGGCACACGACCTGAACCAGAGATGAAAGAAACAATTTGGGTCAATTAACACGACAAAATTAAAAAACTCACGGGTTCGTGTCGAGTAACACAATTTTTTTAAAAAGTGTCAAGTTCGGGTTGACCCGTTAACCCGTTTAACTATTAAAAAAAAACTTTTATAATTATATTTTTTTGTGTTTTTTCCATTTTTCATTTCTCTTTAGATACGCTTGTAATTTCCAATTCATAATTAAAATTTTTAATAATTGTCAAAAAAAAAATTACATATCATCCATTTACTCTACCGACTCTAAATAGAACAGCTTTGTTTTGATTTTTTTATAAAGGGTTAAACAAGTCGTGTTCTGGTCAACCCAAATTTATGCGTGTAAGGGTTAGAGTTGAAATCTTTCACATGAATAGTAATATTGGTCCGGTTCCGGTTACACATTTAAACCCATTAACCTAAAAATCTTATATGATTGACGGCATAGTGAACACCAATATCCCTCATTTGAAATAGGAGTTTTATAACCTGCCAAATTAAAACCCTAGATTCCACACTGGACAATAATATAATCAGATTAAGACCACCACCGATATCATAATCAGTGATATGTGCATGATTGGAAAACAAAATTAAAATAGGAGAAATGAGGGTAGGAAAATGGCTTTTTGGAGAGAGAAATGACGTTTTGGATTTCAACGTGTTCCGTCATTTTAAATAGCAGAACCTAGAAAGTTTTAAATTGTGTCAGTTTTTGTCTAGTGAGCAGGAGTCATATGGTGTTCTGTTATTTCATATGGCAGAATTGGTAAAAATATTTTGTTATACGCTGTAACACCTCGATTTTAAGCGGAATATGCCCGGGTGCAACGTACAAATCACTCATAAGCTCGTAATACTATTAATAGTGACCATATATTTATTCAATAATTTCGCAAGTACACAAATAGTTTGATAATGATAAAAAAAAAACATTACATCTAAATGAAGCAAATATGATTCATTGAAATAATACTAAGGTATAAGTAATTTTCTAGTCCTGGCACTTCATCGTATTAACCTACAGCACGTTTAAAATAATATATATTGTCAACAAACACGTGAGTTTTCATAAGTTTTTGCGTATATAAATATATAGAAAATATGTGATTCAAAGATCGTCATGCAATAAATATTCAAACATAATGTAAATGAAATCAAATAGTGTCGTCCTCCCGTTCATTTAGCTGAAGCTGTAGAAGTCGGGGAAATGAGAACAACCATACGTAAACAACCGAAGTCATAACGTTAGACGGCGCAGGTACGTCCTGTCGGATCCTCCCACTATGTGTATGCCTTTGCGTTTGCGTAACTTTAACCATAAAAAAGTAACTACGTTGCAAGGAAGTTTACGTATAATCATAAACAATATGCAAGAATAATATTAACATGTACGACAAATGTGAATTGTTTTGTAAACAAGCGCATAACTAACAAAATAAAAACTTGTGACATGCTACACCCAAAAATATTAAAAGAGTTAAAAAGGGATTATGAAAAACTCACTTGTTAAGTAAGCGAGATGGAGTAACTAAGAGAAAGTTTCTTTAAGCGAGGGAACCGAAAAATTTCAGTTGACTTCGGCGAGATGGGCCTCTTTATATAACCTAAAAGTAGTTAACTTCTAGGTAGAATGAATTAATTAAAAAAGCTAGTCAAATGGTAAATCTCATGGGTATGAATCATGGAATTTGTCAAAATAAATAAATATAGTTGAATGTCATTCAAGATATGCAGTTAATCATAAGTAATAAAAAGTTAATTGTTGAAATGTAGTAAAACGTATTTATGATCATCATTACAAGTTCAAAGAAGGCATAAACAAATTGAATTGGCCATGACTCAAATTCAACGTTTGAGATAACAACATTAATAAATAAAAGTAAGGTTGAGACATGAGATAACATAAATAAATGCATAAAACACTTTGCTTTATAAATCTACCAATACTTTCAATTTAAAATAGGTCAGATTTTCAGGTTTGAAAATTAACGAATGTTACGGGATTCACAACTTTTAAAAATTTCGTCCCGAAATTAAAATAAAAAACAAAATTTTAGTAAATAAAACAACTACTACTTGGAGTTGTTAAAAGTTTTAACAAATTATATATATATATATATATTTCTTGAACTTAAACCTATATATATATATATATATATATATATATATATATATATATCAAAAATAAATAACATTAATCCTTGAATGACCAGATAAACCCCACAAATGGGATATATGAAAATGACACTTGTATATAGGATGTACCAGCGGCGTATCCACCATGCTGTTAACATACTTCATTTTTCCCTCTTCCCAAAATTCATTCTAAGTTCCGAGTTATTACACACAACTGTACTTATTATGTTTTCCGTGCGAAGACTTTCATAATAATGTATTGACCCGTAATTACCTTTATCGTCAGATGGTCTACATATTTCGTCCCATTGAATGGGTTTTAAGACATAAATAAATTCTTATATGAAAAACTGTAAATCAAAAACAATGAACTATAAGGATCAAAACTAACAAAAATTATATAAACAAACCCTTGAGGTCAAGGATTACGCGAAAATATTAGGTAAAAATTAATAAATTAACTATTGAAGTTTTAATAAAATAAATGATGCTATTGGGTTTTAAAACGAAATTAAAAATGTTATTAAGGTTAAAACGATATAAACGATGTTACTGAGGTTTAAAACGAAGTAAACGAAACTATTGAAGTTGAAATGAAATAAGTGAATCTCTAGAGTAACACAAAATGATACACATAATGAATAAAAACATTAAGGTCATGAACATCGCAATAAATAAATGGAGAATTAGGGGGTCACGAATAGCTCTGTGACTTGAACTAACAACAGTAAGTCGATACAACGTTGATTTCAGATATAAATGACACTTTTGTTGTCAAAATATCAAAATAGATTAAGTTTTTGCGGTCAACAATGACACGTTAAATAAGTGAAAATTTCATATAAAATAAAGTATCAACATGAATAAAGGTAACATTGAGATTAAGAATAACAAAGTGAATAGTTGAAACTCCGAGATTGAAAATAACAAAGTAAAACATTGGACTCAAATTGATGAAACATTAAGATCAAAAATAACAATATGGTTCGATAAAACATTGAGCTGGAAAAGAACCAAACAAATAACCAAAACAATTCATATAAAGTAAATATAAAATGAACATGTGACTTCTACTAGATAGCTATAATCATAGTCCTGGTTATATATAAACGAATCCGTTTAGAGGTAACCGATAATATATAGCCAAAGGTAGAAATACATTTTCTATTAGATGACTCTGTACACAACCATGTTCATAGTCCTAACTTTCACTAAACGATTACATTCATGGGAAATTGGTCATAGACCACGAGATTTAGGTAACAAAAGTAAAACAATTCGACAAAGCGACTATATGTATTATAAATGATGCATGTACTTGCGTGTTTCATGCTTGAGAGTAAACATGAACGAAATAAGTCAACACTCAATAAATAACCAAACTCAAATATAAATTTCATAAACCTTTGAAGAAATTAGATACATAGGATTACTTCGATTATATCCAAATAGAATTATATATATAAAAAATGCATGAAGAATAAGTTACAGAAAAACAAACTGAAGCTTGCGATGCTTGTCTTCTCGAAGGTAAGTGGGTCTGAAGTATGAAGGCTAGGGTGAGGGTCAGCCATAATTTCTTAACTGAAACTCGTTGGCATTGAGGAAGGGGGGAAGAAAAATAATTTTTAAGATTCATTTTAATTCATGAAAATCGGTTGCAAAACGTAATGTTTTTATAATTCAAAGTTTAAATTTTCTTTATGTTAAATGAAAGTCCTTAAATAGTACTAAGACTTATGAAACTTTATGAAATTTTTGATGTAAAATAAAGGTTTCCCTTTTGACGGTGTCCTATAAAAACTTTAGAGAGAATCGCCAAACAAAATGACTCGTTTTGATAGAAATGTTATAGTGATAATATAATAGCCTCATGATCTTGAACTTGTTTGAAATAAAAGATTTTATTTAAAGATTTCATTTCACCTTGTAAAATATTATACATAATAAGAATAATAATGGTAATAGTAATAATAATAGTTATAATAATAATAATAATAATAATAGTAATGATATAACAACAACAACAACAACAACAATAATAATAAACCATTCGATTTAACTTAAAGCTTTTTGTAGAAACCCAACTTGATTAAATACTTATGAATAACCTATTTTAAAATAGTCGAGGATTTAAAATTATAAGTTTAATGTGTTCATAAAAAAATGAATGCAGAGAAACATGTGTGGTTTAAAAAAATAGGTATGTTTGATGAAGTGGAAGGGACTAAGTATTGGCACAAGGCTACAAGTGAGCTTCAAGTGGCCAGGGAATCGGTTCAGGGTATAGCATGGAAAAAAAAATAGGCAATCCTGAGCATTGTTGGTGTGTTTGGGTCACTATAATGTAGTAGGCTCGCAACATGAGCATATAGTAAACCATAAGGAGTGGTAAATGGTTGAGTAATGGGCCATGAGAAGCATTTCGATATTGTGAGGTGATTGAGTGGTGACGTATACATGAGCTATACAAAGGTTGTGTTTCCGTGCAGGGCTTTTTTTGGTCGGGTTGGCTTTGGGTATATCGGTATTGTGTTGGGCTTTAGATTGGTTAGGGCATAGATTTGGTGTTTGCACTTATTGTTGTGGTTGGTGTTGATGATTTTTGATGCTTTGATGTAAAATAAAGGTTTCCCTTTTGACGGTGTCCTATAAAAACTTTAGAGAGAATCGCCAAACAAAATGACTCGTTTTGATAGAAATGTTATAGTGATAATATAATAGTCTCATGAGCTTAGAACTTGTTTGAAATAAAAGATTTTATTTAAAGATTTCATTTAACTTTGTTAAATATTATACATAATAAGAATAATAATGGTAATAGTAATAATAATAGTTATAATACTAGTGATGATAATAATAATAATAATAATAATAATAACATTAATAATAGTAATGATACAACAACAACAACAAACCATTCGATTTAACTTAAAGTATTTTTGTAGAAAACTAACTTGATTAAATACTTGTGAATTACCTATTTTAAAATAGTCGAGGGTTTATAATTATAAGTGTAATGTGTTCATAAAAAAATGAATGCAGAGAAACATGTATGGTTTAAAAAAATAGGTATGTTTGATGAATAGGAAGGGACTAAGTATTGGCACAAGGCTACAAGTGAGCTTCAAGTGGCCAGGGAATCGGTTTAGGGTATAGCATGGAAAGAAAAGATAGGCAATCCTGAGCATTTTTGGTGTGTTTGGGTCACTATAATGTAGTAGGCTCGCAACATGAGCATATAGTAAACCATAAGGTGTGGTAAATGGTTGAGTAATGGGCCGTGAGAAGCATTTCGATATTGTGAGGTGATTGAGTGGTGACGTATACATAAGCTATACAAAGGTTGTGTTTCCGTGTAGGGCTTTTTTTGGTCGGTTTGGCTTTGTGTATATCGGTATTGTGTTGGGTTTTAGATTGGTTAGGGCATAGATTTGGTGTTTGCACTTATTGTTGTGGTTGGTGTTGATGAGTTTTGATGCTTTGGGTCATCATGGTCGGGATCACGACTGCCTATTGTTTAAAAATCTAGGCTGTGACTTTGCGGGTTGAGTTTCGAGGGCGGCATCAAAGAAACTGAGAAGACATGCTGCGAAGCGGAAATGATTCGTGTGACATGGGACGTAAATATGAAATTCGAATTACCAACCAAAAGAAACACTACATCAAACATTCCTGAAATCTGAATTACTCTATATAAATCATTGAAATAAATAAATATAATCACATGAACCAAAATTTGAATTCTAGATAAATAAAATATAAAGTTACAACAAAACGATTACAATAAAGTGACAGGAAAACGGGCAAAAAGCTGCGCCGCAATCCCCTTACATAATTCGAGATTGAAATGTCCATAACCCACCATGGGTTTTCGCATTTCAGTAAGAATTTCATAAATAATCAAATCTACCTATAATATTAAATCAATAGAGTTTATGTTCACTTGTCCAGTTCCTATTGATCATAACCTATTATTTCCAAATATAACAACCACTTCTATGACTTTCTTTACAATTAAATACCCGATACCCGTATTTAATCCATCACCATCAAATATCGTATCTTAAAAGAATCAGGCTCTCTCTCTCTCTACGACATCAATCAGCAACCCAAAACAATCAAACCCACGCTTATTGGGTGATCGATAAAACATAAGAAAACGATAGAAATCATCAATCAAGTATGAATCAATTACCTGAATGGCTGAATTTAATCGATTATTGTGTGAATTTTCATTTTTTGTGTTAAATTTTGTTTATAGAATGTCAGATTCGTTAATCGAGTTAGGATTCACCGTTCCAACCTCCACCTCCAAACACTGTTTAGAATCAACCAACCGTAAATCCGTATGGTTCCTCATTTAAGTTTTATTCTATACGGTTGTTTAACATCTTATATTTACTGATTGAACCTAAATCATGTATTGTTAAATCTTTTTTACGTTGTTTGATTAGCATTATGTTTCTTATGCAGTTTTACCAGACTTCATTTCTGATCTCTGGATACAAGGGCGGATCCAGTATACAAGTGGGTGGTTCGGTGAGTTTCCAAATAATAGTGTATTACAATATAGAAATTATTAGAGTGAACCACCTTATAAATTATGAAGGAACCACCTAAAATACAAAAACGTGCGTTCGCTTAGTTGGTAAGTTCTAACATTTGTAAATTGGAGGTTGCAGGTTTGATTCCGTGCGCCTTATTAATTTTTAGAACTTTTTTTGTTTTTTTTTCTAAATCAGCCTTGTCTAGTGTTTTACAATTACACCATTTCATTTAAGTAATAATACAGAAATCATTTAATGTTTTACTGTTATACCCTTTCATTTAATTTTAATTATAAATGAATGGTTTAGACTTTAGATTAATTATTGCAGTATTTGTGGTCCTCACGGGCTTCCTTGTAGACCTACTCGGTTGTTGTCTTCCTATATGGTATGCTATTTGACATCATGAAAATAGTCAATGACTGAAGCCTGTTAGCATGATAATCATGGAACCAAAAGACTCATGAACCATCCCAGTTAGTCTTTTCTAAGGTCTAAGGATCCCAATCAAACTGCATAGATATCAACGCATTCTATACTTGATTCCAGGCTTAAGCAAATTTGGAGTTATTATTATCCTTTTATACACTTTTAACTCACACGAATTCTTACTTAAAACAAAAAAGTTCTAAATATAACATATAGAAAGAAGCAAAAAAATAAATAAATAAGTTAAAGAAGATGACACCAACATAATGGACCTAAGACTTCCTACTGTTTGCAGAAACCTTAATCAAACTATTAATATTTACTGCAAACTTTCTAATCATAATCGTAATCTTTTTTATCTGGTCATTGTTCCATAAACACTAGACAATGGCAGTTTGCTTCATTCAAATTTTCATATAATTTGGTAAATGTTAATTGTTAAATTTTAGTTTTAATTTGTTAGATTGCTAGTTTTGCCGCATTTTTATTATCTAATGAGCTTTGCTTGAACTATCGAACTGACCCGAACCTCGAACCGACCTCGAATTTTTTTCATCCGAGTCTAAAAGTAGTGCACCATCTAAAAAAATTTCTGGATCCCCTCCTTGTAATTAAATCTTCCAACATAATTAATATTTTAATATTAATCATGGAAATTTCGGGATGTTACAAGTCTACCTTCCTTGTAAGAGGCTTCGTCCTCGAAACCTGCTTAATCCTTGTAAAAGGAACGCTTCATATACTCACATCCTTTATTGAACCGTCTTAACTTCCGGGGTTATCCTTCTTACTCCTGACCTTGTAGTCATCAAGTGGTATTCATGCGTTTCAGCTATTCAAGGTAGCTTTTCCATAAGGCCCTCGATGCACTGCTTCTTGTTCTGATTGAGCAAGTCTCATCTTGTCCTTCTAAGGGACATTGTTTCATACTATTTTATCACTATTTTCTAAGACGACACTCTATCATGACACAAATAACAATCATAACCAAAATCCATTTGTGACAATTTCATATTATAATTAATTTAAACAATCACTAGTCTAAACTTCAATATAAAACACACGCATCAAGTCATTATTAAGTCAAACATAGATTAAAACTTATGACTAGTAACTAGTCTTCTTAAATGGTCTTCTCTAAGCATACGGAGGAAACATGTTAAGCCTCAAACATTCTTCTTTGCTCCACGTTCTTCCCTGGGCTTCCTGCAGTCCCTTGCTAGGTGTCCATGCCCTCCACAGTTATGGAACCTATGTTGATCCTTGCACTCCAAGGAGGAATGTCATGCTTTTCCACACCTAAAGCAAACACCTAATCCCATCTGCACTTTCCCGGGTGTTTCCTCCCAGATATTCCACAGACAGTGAACTTATCCTTCCTTGTCTTCTTCTTAAGTGATTCCTCTTCATTAGCATCATCTGGTTTTGAGGCTGGGTTCTTTCTCTTTGTTTCAATCTTCTCCTCTTCACTGATGGCAAGGTCATCATAAACAATCTCAGACAATTCCACAGCTGAATCAAATGTTGCGGGTTTATTAGTCCTAACAAATGTTGGACATTTCGTGGTAGTCCTCTGATGTAGCACTTGATTCTATTTGCTTTAGTATTAACCATGTCGGGAACTAGCCTAGACATGCGGTTGAACTCAGTGGTGTATTCACGGTGTGTCATTTTTCCCGCATTAATATTCAAAAACCTTATCTCGTCCCTCTCAAGTTCAGCATCAGCACAAAACCCCTTTATTACCAGTTCCTTCAAATTGTCTCATCTTATTTTCTTAATCTCCTCTCGGGTCTTTCTCTATTCCACTGTCTCCCACCAAAACATAGCCTCATCACCAAACGACTGGGTAGCATAACCCACCGCTTGATCGGGACGGCACTCTCTAATTCGGATAACCTTGTCCATTGTGGTTATCCACTGAAGAGTAGTTGTCGCGTCCTCTAAGCTAGTTAACTTTGGTGGGTCGCATCCCTTGAATAATTTGTAGTTACACCCACCTCGGCCCCTCTTCCTTTCATCAACTTTTAGAGGCCTAACCTCGCTCGAGTCACCTCTCTCGTTCTCATCACCCTTCTTACCACTTTCTCCTAGCTTCTCAGTAGTCCTTGCATGGCTCCACGCAGACCCTCCTAGATGCAGGTTCTTCACTGCATCAGCTACAGCTTGCGTAATGGTGAACAGCAGGATCAAGTTGATACCCTTCATTGCTACTCTGGTTCCGCCCATTTGCACTTCCTTCTTCTCCCGTGTTAGTAACTGGTTCATCAGAAAGTTCCCGGGTAATACTTGGCCTACCTCGATGTCCAATACGACCTCCTTGACCCACAATATATCTTGCTCCATCCATTCGTATTCTATAGGGAAACATAAACGTCGTCACTCAAGGAACTATTTAGTACAAGGATAGTAAGGCTAATAGGTAATAACAGTGGACAACTATGATTAGCTTATCAAGTTACTTTCCTTGTCCAACAAACTTCCCTTTGTGAGTCCACTTGTTCTAGTTCTACTTCTAAATAATTAGACAATCAAACAGTTCATGCATCATATACTCCTATCCCTAGCAATTAAGCTAACTTCCTTAAACATTCTTACATTACACACGAAGTTAATGATACATTTTACGTTTACTTAGCTTTCTTGAGTGACACATGGATTTCTTGAACTGACATCTTATTTTTTTCTTTCTTAAGTCCCATTTTCTCTTCGAGTCTAAGCATGTAGGATGCTTAATTCTCTCAAACTTATGCTTTGATACCAACTTGTAAGGCCCCCGATCCTGATGCCCTACTTTAGTGTCAGACTTACTCATAAACACAGTTCTACAAATCAGAGTTATATAAAACCTTTCACAGAAAATAAAACTTCAATCATTTAATAAAAAACCTTCAAATCTTATCTTTAAACATAAAATAAAATATCGTATTAAAACATCATGACAATTCTTCTTCGGAGGCCAGCCTCTTCAGATCATTCCATAGGTCTCCCTCAAGCCAACTCCTTTAACCTATTTACCTCTGTGCATACTAAAAGTCAGCTACGTTGAGTGAGTTCTAGTTAATCAGGCAACATACAATACATTCGCATACATACTTCCACGCATCCGAAGCCACATATTAATACCTTAACCTTTTATAAATATCCATAAGAGGGACATTACATAATATCCATTAAAAGAACCTCCATAGAAGGAACAACGTGTATTATCCATCATGGGAACACTAAATATTATCCACAGAAGGAACAACGTGTATTATCCATAGAAGGAACACTATATATTATCCATAAAAGGAACAACAAGTATTATCCATGGAAGGAACATTATCAATTATCCATACAAGGAACCCTACATATTATCCATAGAAGGATCACGATTAATATCCATAAGAGGGCCATATACTTAATTATATAATATCCATCTAAGGAACACTATTAAGGTCCACAGTCCTTATCTACGCTATCACATTCCACGTCTATGTCGAATAGAAGTTAGAGGTATTTGACATCCTAACTTACTATGTCGGACGTAGAATGTACCAACGTAAACAAGAAAATTACATCATAACATATGGACAAACTGAGCATCCTTCACATTAATCTTCTAACGATCACCTTCCTAGGCGGTACGTGCAATATCCGAAGATCATTCACGCACCGACAGACATTCATTCATAACCTCAATATAATAACTATCACATAAATCATATATGGCATAAAGTTACCACTTGAGGTAAGTGTATTAATAGTTCACATTGAGTATGCACACAACCCCGAAAACATAACAAGGAAATGGGGCTAGAAACTCACCTGTGTCTTTCTTTTGATGACGGTTATGTCCTTCCTATGCAATGTACAACTGACTGTGTAATAAGGCACATTAATCACTTAATTCTTCTAGAGCTCGTTTACTTAATTAGCCTTTCTTTCTAAGTCCTACTCATTTTAAACATTACCCTTCATTATTAATTATTTTCTTGTTCTTAGTGTATTTACAGTATAAGTCCATACTCTTTGATCACATACATATGCGTCATACTTACACATATTTCGTACATATACATACATTACACATGCATATACGTCATACATGGCATGCATACGTACACGTCTGATATACATATACGCATATATACATACACGGTCATATATACATATACGTTATATACATATACTTATAATATAGGGTACATACATATACGACTCTCATACATATGCGATACATATAGATACATATAAGGTACATGTACATATCCTGCTATACATATACTTCACATACATGTATACACACACACACACACGTCGCAAATAAATACGTTGTCACATACATACATACACGCATACATATATATAAGGCATATTGACTTGTATGACCATATGTACTTATACGGCATACTAACTTATACGCCCGTATAAGTGCAGGTCAGCCCTCTTTTTCGCATTTTTAGGGTTTTTATTCGATTCCGGTGCCGTCAGTCGCCTTTAACCACCATGGTTGGCTGGAGTTTGATCGTTTATGACCCAGGTAGCTTTGGGGTGTCCAGATCTGAGCTAAGGTGACCCTTAAGCTTTTGGCTGATTAAACACCTGTATTGTAAGGCCTCGATCCCGGTGCCCTAATTTGCCGTTGGATTTACTCATAAACATAGTTCTAAATATCATAGTCAAATAAAACTTTCGCGGAATAGATAATAAAGAAACATTCATTACATAAGTCTTTAGAATTTTAGGACCATAATAAACATGTCTTAATTTAAAAAATTATAAAATCAAGCCTTTAGCTGCCAATATCTTTATTCCTTTGCCATGTGCCCTTCTTCAAGCCAGCCGTCTCATTCTACTCAACTGCGTGCATACTAAAAGTCAACTACGCTAAATGAGTTCTAGTTAATCATACAATACGTTCACTACCTTACTTATATGTATCCAAAGACACAAGTTACTTTCTTTATACTTCATTCATACATATATACATACTTCCGTTCATACTGTATACTTTCATACCTTCATACTTTCATTCTATTATACATACAAAAAGTTCTCACTACCCATCTGCTTGAGGATGATACGTCGTACTGATCTTCAACCTTGTTCCCATAGCTTCATGGAACTTCTTTCAGAATCTCGAAGTAAAGCGAGTATCTCTATCAGACACTATTGACAACGGCACTTCATGCTTAGCCACGAATTCCTTTATGAACACATTTGCTAACATTTCTGATGAGATGGCCTCTTGTATAGGCAGAAAGTGAGAACTTTTTGTTAAAAGGTCCACAATCACCCAAATGGTATCATGTTGTTTAACTGTACGGGGTAGTTTAGTTATGAAATCCACGGTGATGTGTTCCCATTTCCATTCAGGCATCTCCAAAGGCTGCATCTTCCCATAAGGCTTATGGTGTTCAACTTTGACTTGAAAACAAGTTAAGCATTTACTAACATAATCTACTACATCATTCTTCATCCACGACCACCAATAATCTCTCTTCTGGTCTTGATACGTCTTGGTGGACCCCGAATGAATCGAGTATCTCGACTTGTGAGCTTCATCTAAGATTCGACATCTAAGATTTCCATGGAATGGAATCCACATACGGTCAAACCTAGTCTTAACACCATGAGTGTTTTCCTTCAGCTCGTCTTGTTGTCCGATAATTCTTTCCTTCTTCATTATCCCTTTATCGTTGAGCACCTGAGACTGCGCCTTAATGATTTCTTCGAAGATATCTGAGTTAATAATCAACTTATACGAATTCACGGTTGCAATGACTTCTTCATTCTTACGACTTAGCGCGTCGGCGACCACATTAGCTTTACTAGGGTAGTACTTGATATCACAGTCATAGTCCTTTATCAACTCCAACCATCTTCTCTGTCTCATATTCAGCTCTTTCTATTCAAAGAAATATTTCAAACTCTTATGATCGGTGTAGATAGTACACTTAGTGCCATATAAGTAGTGTCTCCAAATCTTGAGAGCATGCATAACTACTGCTAGCTATAAGTCATGCGTCGGGTAGTTACTTTCATGAAATTACCATTGTCTGGACGCATAAGATATCACTTTTCCTCATTGTATTAATACACAACCTAACCAATGATGCTAAGCATCGGTACAAATAACCAAATCCTCATCACCATCGGGTAGCGTAAGTATTGGAGCTTGTGTGAGTCTTTTCTTCAACTCCTCAAAAGATTTTTCCTGAAACTTACCCCAATTGAATACTACAGACTTTCAAGTCATACCGGTCAACGGTGCGGCTAACTTGGAGAAGCTTTCTTTGAATCTCCTATAATAGCCAGCCAACCCTAAGAAGCTTCGTATATCAGTCGGGTTTTACGGAGACTTCCAGTTTGTTATTGCTTCAATCATAGCTGGGTCCACGGTAATCCCATCAGGATTGATTACATGACCTAGAAACTGTACCTCACGCAACTAGAATGCACACTTCGAGAACTTAGCATACAGTTTCTCTTTCTTCAAAATTTCCAATACTTCTGGTAGATGCTCATCCTTGTCAGATTCACTATTTGAATATATCAGTATATCGTCAATGAAAACGATAACTGACTTGTGTAATATCGGCCGACACACCCTATTCATCATGTCCATAAGTGTTGTGGGAGCATTATTTAGACCGAACAACATCACGAGGAACTCGTAGTATCCATACCGTGTACAAAACGATGTTTTAGAGATGTCTGCCTCTTCCACCTTCAGCTGATGATAGCCTGATCTAAGGTCTATTCGTGAGAACCAACTCGCACCTTATAGTTGATCAAAAAAATAATCAATCCATGGAAACGGCTATCTGTTCTTCACCGTAAAGCTTATTCAATTCATGATAGTCTATACACATTCTCATACTTCCATCCTTCATCTTAACGAACAGCACCGATGCGCCCCACAGGGAAACACTCGGCCTTATAAAACCTTTGTTGAGGAGTTCTTGCAATTGGGACATCAATTCTTTCATCTCGGACAGCGCTATGTGGTAAGGTGCTTTCATGACGGGTTGTGCTCATGGTATTAAATCTATCTGGAATTCTACCTCTCGCTCCGGTGGCAACCCCGGAAAATCCTCAGGGAACACTTCTGGGTAGTCGTGCACGACAGGAACATCTTTCTCTTCTTTCATCTCGACCGAAGCTTTGACAACTTACGCCAGGTAGGCACCGCACCCTCGTCATAACAATCCTTCGTCTTTTATCATTGAAATGACATTAAGCCTTGAACTTTCTTTATCACCATAAACCGTTACTGTACCACCATCCAAGGACTTTAACCTTATCAACCTACTCTGACACACTATCTGAGCCTCAAACTCAGATAGCCAATCCATTCCCAAAACCACATCGAACCCTCTTAAGGTCATAACATAGAAGGTAACAGGGAACTCATGTCCCTCTAATATCTTACAATCCTTAACCATGCTCATTATCCTAACCGAGGTTTTGCTAGCGGTTTCTACTATAAAGGTTTCAGGCCCACGATAACATTTCATTTTTACTAATTTAATAAATGGTGTAGCTACGAAACTTCTGTTCGCACCAGAATCAAACAATACTTAAGCAGAAATACCGTTTATTAGAAACATATCTATGACAACATCTAGGATATGCTTGGTTTTCTCCTGAGGCAGCATGTAGGCCCTGGTCCTTGGCCTAGCTTTCTCAGCATCTTTCTTTCCACTTCCTCCAGCTTCACCATTGGTGCACTCCCTTGACATGTGACCTGTCATGCCGTATTTGTAACACGCAGGCTTTACGCAACATTCATGAGCATAATGCCCCGCCTTTCCGCACTTATAACTTACATTTGATCTAACTCTGCACTCCCCGGCATGGATTTTCCCGCACTTACACTCACCTACACTCACCACCAGTTGCTCCTTCTAAGCGGCCCGGTACACAGATATGTATCAGAACCAATACCCCACCTACACTCACCAGCATGCATCTTCACACGTTTTACAAGGCCTTCTCTCCCACACCTTTTGCCTTTTATCCTTGGGATTCCACATCTGTGTACCGGGCCGCTTAGAAGGAGCAACCCATTTCTTTTCCTTCTTTTCCTCCACAACCACGACATCCTCCATAGTTAAATCATCATAAACCATCTCTACGAGCTCAACAACAGAGTCAAAGGAAGCAGGTTTATTAGTCCTAACTATGGTGCGGATGTTTTGTGGAAGCCCTCTTATGTAGCACTTGATTCTTTTGGCTTCGGTATTCACCATGTCAGACAACAACCTAGACATGCGGTTGAATTCGGTTGTATACTCGCGGTGTGTCATCTTACCCGCCTTCAAGTTCAGAAACTTCATTTCAGCCCTTTCAACCTCAGCATCAACACAAAACCTCCTCATCACTAACTCCTTCAGGTCATCCCATCTTATAGCCTTAACTTCCTCTCGAGTCTTTCTC
This sequence comes from Bidens hawaiensis, assembly GCF_021521415.1. Classification (NCBI taxonomy): domain Eukaryota; kingdom Viridiplantae; phylum Streptophyta; class Magnoliopsida; order Asterales; family Asteraceae; genus Bidens; species Bidens hawaiensis. The sequence goes on along the minus strand of NW_027501611.1, from coordinate 39,165 downwards.
TGCTCCACCAACTCCCACCAGTACATAGCTTCATCTCCGAATGATTGGGTGGCATAACCCACTGCTTGGTCATGACGACATTCGCTAATTCGGATAACCTTGTCCATGGCGGTTGTCCATTAGAGAGTAGCGATTTCATCCCCCAAACTGTAACAACTCGAATTTTCTAAATTAGTATTCATTAATAATAACCCGACCAATTCAATGTTCGAGAAATTTTATCGCGCTTATTGAGTCAATTCCAAGTTATAATATTTTTCATAATTATTTACTCATTATTATAATATTACTTTCATATTTTGACAAATTGAACCCAAACTTAAACTTTACCACCAAATTGTTTCCACCCTAAATCTTTAGGGTCTAGAGTGCAAATTAATATTGTAACCCATCTAATATGGATATCCAGAACCCAACCCTCAGATCCATACTCGTTTCACGAACCCGATTTCAATTTGGCATGTCTTAGACCTAAATTTTCTCCGTGTTTATGGAAATTGAATCAAAGATCGTCTTATACTTTCCATCCACGGCCTAACCGACGTTCTAATTGCGTTCAATCAATCAATTTGATTTGTTTTACCATATTATATTAGCCGACCTAACCCTAATCGATATGCATATAAACGTGTGTGTGTGTGTATATATGTATAATCAATTAATCTTGCAGTCCTATCATCCTAATCATCTTTGTCCCCAGCCCTCAATTCAATTAAGTTTTCATCATCAATTGACTGCTCGTTGATCATTGTTTATTTTCAGCTCGTTTTGGTCCCTTTAACCCGTCATACCAAGTGTTTCGAGGTAATTAAAATATATGGTTTCCATCTTCGTTTTTCAATTAATCAAATCCCCAACCTAACACTGATTAACAACAAACGATTGATTCGAATTGAGATTCTAGGGTTTCTTTTTAATTTGGGGATGAATATGGGCTCATATGTATATTAGTTTTATATTCTGTTCATATACACGAACACCACACCAGCCCAGGTGGCTGGTGTTGTTATATCTTGATCTGTGAACCGGATGGGGTCGCGGGTTCGACCCTCCTCAGCCCGGTTTTTGGTTATTTATTTTTTTTACTTATGTTTTAAATCCATTTATTAATATAATAGATAGTAAAGCACCAATTTTCGTAATACCGATGCTCTAAAATAAATTTTTCCGATTTTTTGATCACATATATATATATATATATATATATATATATATATATATATACAGAGAGAGAGAGAGAGAGAGAGAGAGCAAGGTTAAAATAAGAAGTAAAACTATCCTAAGAAGTTTAAGAAGTGGTTTTTACCCTTAAAAAAATAAAACACACCGAACTAACAAAATAAAACACACCGAACAAAAAACACACTAACAATATCCACTATCAGATGATCAAATCCAACGCCCGATATTACTTCTCACACTTCTTACAAATAACTCACTTCTTATTCTAACCTCACCCTATATATATATATATATATATATATATATATATATATATATATATATTTAAATATATATAAAAAGTAATATTCTTTTTACTAAATCAAAGGTTTATATAATAAACATTTAAAGAGAGTTTGTTTATTTATAACTTATAATTAAAATAAAATATACCTTATAAATAATTATTTGGTTAGGTATTTTATAAACCAGAGGTAATTTTATAAATATTTATATATATTTAATAGTATAAGTTCAAATATTTATAAACAGTTATATGTTATACAATTAATTTATAAGAAATCCTTTTAATATTAAATTTCAAATAAATTACTTTATACCCTTTAAACCCATTCATGTCTCGTTTCTTTATTAGTCTATTCATTGATACGTTGTATTCCTCGTTATAACACTTGTTAAGATTGTCTTGCTACGTCTCGGCAAGCGTGAAGTCTCTTATATCTTAATTGTTATTGCGTACTTTCACTCTTGCTTACTTTCTAAGGTGAGTATTTCACTCCCCTCTTTTACTTATTTTAACCGTTTTGGGGAAATATGCATTCGTAGATATTTGTATATTATATAGTACTCAACTGCAACTGTTTATCCTTGTGTGTTTATCAGTTTTCCTAGCTTGCTATTTGTTTACTTGCTTTGTTAGAATGCTACTTGCTTATTTCGGCAACCGATGTCCATTTTTATGGCACGGTTTAGTCCTTGCATGGTAACCAATGTCCATTTATATGGATTGGTTGAGCCCTTTCTTTATAATTGTTTGATTGTTATGTGCTATGGCTTATTTGTATATCTCACAGGAACAGTTTGCACTTTTCTTATTATTGTTATTATTATTATTATTATTATTATTATTATTATTATTATTATTATTATTATTATATAGTGTCTCAAATCTAGTGATTTACTCACTCAACCTTGTGTTGACAAACCTATTATATTTTTGATGCATATACATGTTATCGTGTGATGTGATTCTCAAGCTTGTATTTGAAGAAAACTTAGTTTGTATGCTAGAGAAGAAGACACAAGGATTAGAATATGAAATTTTGTTTTATTTGTTTACATTTTAATTTATGTACTTTGGTTAATTTGATGTAAATGATTATTTAATTAAATCTAATAGATATTGTCACTTTTAAATACTGTATAATAGTACCTTAGAGCTGTGGGCAATCAGTTCACGCCCCGGCATTTCCGCCGTAAGTTGGGGTATGATACAAACCAGACAGCTTTGGCCGGTCGCAACCTTTGAACGACTTATAGTTACACCCACCTCGACCTCTCTTTCTCTCCTCAACCTTCACAGATCGAACTTCACTCGAATCACCTTCCACGTCATTAGCTTTTTTACCGTCATCCCCTGCCCTCTCAGCGGTCCTTACATGGTTTCCAGCAGACGTTTCAGGTTGCAGGTTCATCACTGCGGCAGCTACAGCTTGAGCAATGGCCCCCCTAAACCGCAGGATCAAGTTGATACCCCTCATTGTTGCTGGGATTCTGCCCAGCTGCACTTCTTTCTTCCATTGTGTTAGTAACTGACTCTACAGAAGGTTCCCGGGTAATGCACGGCCTACCATGACGTCCCGTACGACCTCCTTGAACAACAACTTTCCTTGCTCCAACCATTGGTATTCTATAAGGAAACAAAAATGTCATCACTTAAGAAACTGTTTAGTACAAGGATAGTAAGGCCAACAGGTAATAACAGCGGCCAGCTGTGATTAGCTGATCACGTTACTTTTCGTGTTCTATACACTTCCCTTTGTTAGTCCACTTGTGCTAGTTCTACTTTTAATAGTTAGACAATCAATCAGTTCATATAATCATATACTCCTATATCTAGCAATTAAGCTAATTTACTTACACATTCTTACATTACACGTGAAATTAATCATTTATTTTACCTTTACTTACCTTTCTTGAGTGACACAAAGCTTTCTTGAACTGACATCTTCTTTCTTTTCTTAATTAAGTCCCATTAACTGTTCGAGTTTAAGCATGTAGGATGCTTAATTCTCTCGAACTTATGCTCTGAGAACAACTTGTAAGGCCCTGATCCCGGAGTCCTACTTTGGCGTTTGGATTTACTCATAAACACATGTCTAAATATCATAGTTAAATAAAACATTCGCAGAATAGATAAAAAAAGAAACATTCATTAAATAAGTCTTTAGACTTTTGTACCATAACAAACATATCTTAATTTAAAACATTATAAAATTAAGCCTTCAGTTGCCAGTCTCTTTATTCATTTGCCATGTGCCCCTCTTCAAACCAGCTGTCTCATTCTACTCGCCTTCGTGCATACTAAAAGTCAGCTACGCTGAGTGAGTTCTAGTTAATCATACAATACGTTCACTAACTTACGTATATGTTTCCGAAGACACATGTTACTTTCTTTATACTTCATTCATGCATATATGCATACTTTCGTTCATACTTTATACTTTCATACCTTCATACTTTCATTCCATTATATTTACATATTTTCATGCTTTCTTTTTTTCATGTTCATACTTATATGTTTTAAAGAGCATTTCTCCATCCTCCTCAAGTATTATTAGGGTCCGGTTCCCTCTTGCCTCGAATATTATTAGAGTCCGGTTCCCTCTTGCCTTGATTATTATTTGGGTCTGATTCCTTTTTCTACCATAAAACCATACCTTACCTTTCTTTATCTTTATAATTATAACTTTCATACATACTTTCAATTTTTGCATTAGCATACATACATCATTCATACTTCATATATTATAGTGACACATATCATACACTTACCACTTTAGGTATGTGTACTAACTAATCACATTGAGTATGCACACAACCCCGAAAACATAACAAAAAATAGGGCTAGAAACTCACGTGGCTCATGTTTTCATTCTGAGTTTATTGTAATACCCCTATTTAGTTGTGTACGGCTATCTGTATAATGATTACAAGTATCAATTAACTATTTCTCACTATATCATACTTCTAAGATATTGTAATCCCTAGCTACAGGAGTCCGGGGACATCGCCCCTGGCAGTGGGGTCTAGGAGGCGGCAGCCCCTAGCAGGGTCCAAGGGGTAGAGCACCTGGCTGGGGTCAGCTTGAAAAAATTTTATTTTCATTATAGTCATTTACTAAAAATTCATTAGAAAATTCTATGTCTGGACTGATCTAATCGAATTCTTAGTCTATTCGAATGGCAAGTTCTATTCGAATGGACTTCTATTCCAATGGTTAGATCCTATTCGAATGGTCAGATTCATGATTACATGAACCTCAAGGTTTGTGATATTTTTCTTATTTGTCATGCTATGATGATCCGTTTTTCATTTACTGCACTTTTGAACAAAAATAAGAAAAATAAAAAAAACTTGAAAGAGGTTTGATTTGACATTAGAATTGGTACAAATATTTGTGATCCGCCATTTCAAATGATAGATCCCACTAATCTCTCTTCCACCTGGTTGGCCGACGGATCTCGCAACCCGACGTAGCCTCTCCTTGTAGTTTCTTGATAGTTTTAACAGACATCCGCCATTTGAAATGATGAGTGTAAATAGTGTCTCACATCCGTCATATGAAATGGCGAGAGTGAATAGTGACCTCGACCGACCGAAACTGACAAATCTTTCACCTTTTTTACTATTCTCTTTTGCCATTTAAAATGATTGGTCTTATAAATATTTTTAAACTTTTATTGCTTATGTAATAAATCATATTAACTAAAACATACGTATATTGTTTCCAAACTTTTTTTTTATCGATAATAAAAATCATATTTTGTTGTTAGGGTGGTTTATATGGCTCTAGAAAAATGAGATAATTTGGTTAAGCGGTGGTGGATATTGTTAAATAAATGAGACAATATTTTTGAAGAGATAGGTGGTTGAATATGGAGTTGGGTACTTAGGTTGGTAGATTTTATCTCCAATGCGCATACAATTTATTACAAAAACAATAAAAATTAAAATATTTTTTTAACTCTTGCCATTTAAAATGGTAGGCATCAGATACTATGCATGTGATTTCAAATGTCGAATGTATGTCAAAGGTTTCAATAAACAAACTATAGGGGAGGCTACGTTGGGTTGCGAGATTCGTTGGTAAAGCTGGCAGCACAGGGAGCAGTGAGTTCTGGCATTTGAAATGACGGATAACAAAATAATTGTACTAGTTCCGCCATTTAAAACGATGGAACACCGGATGATACTCCATCTCACCAGACATAAGTTACTCAAGCTAAAACTTTCTATGTTTTGAAATTGGAAATGATGGAACACCTAAAAACTCAGAACATCATTTCTCTCTCATAGGTACCATTTGCCTACCTTCATTTCTCTCATCTGAAAGGTTTTTCCACAAAATTGGTTGAAAACGAAAGGGGTTTCCTAATGTGTAAACTTTCACACAAAGTTTAGTGTAATTGGATGCTTCGGTTTCTTTTTTTCTTACAATTTTAGTCAATCGAACTTTAGATGTATATTCATTATCATATATAATAATTGAAAACTTTGGTGCCGCTAAACCCCTATTGAGCCAAGTGGCATGTCACACCACACCGACGGCGGAAACGCTAGGGCGTGATGATGTCATTCATCGTAGTCACTGTTTACATCGAACGACTCTGGTAGCTTGTTTAATAAAAATATATGCATTGCAAATCTTATCCCAAAGAGATCTCATCACATTGTTCCTACGGGCTATAAAACGAAAACTCCCAAATGCACCTTAATGCATGTGACTCCATATGTGTTTCCAATGCTTTAATTACCTGAGAATGCATGCATAAAAATTTCAACAAAAATTGTTGGTGATTTTCACAGGTTTATATGACATCTAAAAATATTTGTTTCTTGGACAACGAGTCAACCGACATTGTCTTATGCAGACAATATCCTCAGACATTTACTATGAGCTCTATGATCAAAACTTAACAACATTTCTGTGATCACCCTCTTGATGTTCCAATGCGAAAACATTGAAGTCATCATCGCTAGACCTCCAATCTAAGTTAGTGCGATTAACCATGGGTGGGGTGTGTTATTCCCAGATGGACAACGAGTCAACCGACATTGTCTTATGTAGACAATATCCTCAGACATTTACTATGAGCTCTATGATCAAGACTTAACAACATTTCTGTGATCACCCTCTTGATGTTCCAATGCGAAAACATTGAAGTCATCATCGCTAGACCTCCAATTTAAGTTAGTGCGATTAACCATGGGTGGGGCGTGTTACTCCCAGATAGTACAATTCATATCGACCACGTCTACAATAGTTAATGATCAAATATTCCATGGGACTTTGACTGCATTTTTTATTTATCCTATTTAACAAAACAAGAAAGTTTCTACTCGTTTCCGAACATGTGTTTCACCATGCATCCTCCCCTAAATTTTCAAAACGGTTTAATATAAAAGGGTTCATAAGACTCAGCTGATTCTCAAATGTGCGCTAGATAATTTAAAAGTCCAAGCCTCGACCTACAAGTGTCTTATAACACGTAATGGCAATATAGGTTTAATGCTTCATTTTTTATAATAAAGTGTTTCATGGCCGCGTTTCACCCAACTAGTTCAACATGTTTCATTCGTGTCGCTTTACTGCACGTGATTCGACCAATGTTGTAAAAGTAGGTTTCCAAGGCCGAGTACTCTCCTTGTACTCGCTACAAGGTATGTCGCCACGGAGAGTTTCTTTAATTCCGCCTAGTTACTAAGAATTGATTAAATATGGTCAACCTTAGTCAGAATTGCATCTAGTCGGTGAACTTGGGCCGATTTTGGCTTAAAAAATAAAACATAACTCATATTTCTTGAATATTAAAGAATAAATATCATTTTTTACTTAATGACTAACAATTTTTAAACCTTTTTTTGAAAATGTATTTCTCTTATTTATATTGATCATTACCTATTTTGTTATAAATATTAGTAAATTTATGATATTTGACATATATATAATCTCACAAATTAATTTTCTATAAATTTATCATGTCTGACTACTCCCTGAGTACTCCGAGTACACCCAACTCCCAGTCGGCCGCCTAGGGTCCGCCTAGCGACTTTTGCAACATTGGATTCGACGATTTGGTGATAAGTTTAGGGATTCTTATTTATATAAACTTATATAAATATTAAAATACTAGTTTGAGACCCGTGTATTACACGGGCAATTAATGAAAATTTTAATATTTAAACATTAAACAAAATTCAATCAATAACACAATTGTCATATATTTTTAATGCAATTATAAATTAGATTAAAATTACAGGAATTACAAAAAAAACATTACCCACGTATTTTATAAATAAGAAAAAATTTCCTTGTACACAACATTTGTTGTTGTATTGGTCTAGTTACCTTGTTTATTAAGAATCAGAATCTTTCGTCTTAGGTTAGTTACCCGTGCGATACACGGGTTGTATAAATGACACAATGAGAAATAAATAAAGATAAAGTTGTTTAATAAATGACACAATATGAAATATAAAAAATATGTATGTTCAACGGATTAGATATACACGGTTTGTATAATGAACCCTGAAATTTGAAGGGCCTATGCACAAGATAAATGAAATCTATAAGTCATACAATTTTTGTAGGTAAACCTGTATCTAAAATATGCACAAACAAAATCTATATATAAACAATCTGCTTAAAAACAAAATCTGCAAATACATATTTTGTGCAGAAACATAACCTGCTGGAAACTTGGAGAAAGTGTGCATTATCTACAACCTGGATATACATTTGCTAAATCACTTACTGTATAAACACCTGCACGCCTCAACACACAGGGTATAAAAACTCGATAAATTAATGACAAATTATAACACGTCTATTATAAAAATCATAATATTTTCATATGAAAACAGTCAATCCATTCCAACATTACTAAATTCTAATACTAATAATGAAATAGATGGCCAAGCATAACCTGATCATATGAAAATACATGTTAATATTATTCAAATTTCGACATGATCATATAACTAAGATATATATATATATATATATATATATATATATATATATATATATATATATATATATATATATATATATCAGTTTCGACCCTTTTTATATTTAAACTTCACCAAAAGAGAAACATCAAATTATTATAAAGCACATCATATTTGGTTGTCACTTATGTGTGAGGCTGTGACCTTATCGGGATTTTGATTTCTCTAACTTGTGAAAAGTGTACAAACTATGAAAATAAATTAAGCATAAAATACATTTGTTTTATTATTACTAGCAAAAGTGCCCGCGCGTTGCCGCGGGTTCAAGTAAATTATCCCATCTTGTTGGTTTGTAGTGATCGGTGTGGTGTGTAATTGGTTATTGGTGCGAGCGCGAGTAACGAGATATTAAGGATGAATGTAACGAGAAGATAGGTGATATTGTGGTTAAGGCCGTTTGGAATAGGTATTGGTTGGTATATGGATCGGCATTCCTATTTTAAAAAGGTGAATAATTTGTACAACAACTTATGAATTCTGCACATTTCATCAAATTTATTGTTGTTATCTATATCCATTACACGGATGTGATCTGGTGTAACATTCTATGACAATATGTTTGAATCGTAACTTTATGAAAGGTTGGTAATATAAATTTGCCTTTTTTCATCATATTTTTCATTTTGTTGAATATTGAATGTTATAGTAGAGTAACGAAAATAATATGTTATATGGATTTGAAGGGTAAATGTAATGAGAAGACAGGTGATATCATTGTGAGGGGCATTAACGGGTTTTGTTTTCTATGTTATTAGACATTCCATTGTTGTAAAAAGGTGATTACATAGTAGACTTTTCTTCATTCCATATTAGCTATAAAAATGCTTCAACAATTGACCCTTAAGAAAATATAAGCACTTATAATACCGTCTATTACAATTGTAAAGCCAAAGTAGATACTAAACATTAAGAATTCCATAAGTATCTTAAAAGAGGATCAGTTGTTCTCGTACTGTATGCCTAGAAGACAACGTGTTGATCAGTTCTTCATGTAAGTAATAAAAACATGAATAAAAATAAACCTATGAACCTGTTACAGCATGGAGAGTAGTAATCACAGCAGGGTATGGATGTACACGACATAGTTGTCAGCTTGATCGAGTTCCCCTTTAGGATGTATAGGTAAGGATGGTTAGGGTTCATGAGAAAAACCCGGCTTTATGAGAGAGGAGGCACACAAAATTGTTATGTGTGTGTGATTAGGCTATGATGTTAATATTTATCTCTATATATACACACCCAAGGGGAAACCCTTTATTAGTTAGTAAGTATAATATGGCCCATCAACAATTATCAAACTAATATATGATAAGGTATAATTAATATTTTGATCTAATATAATATAAATGATAATGATGGCCATATTAATAAATATATTATATATATATTTATTCTTACATTCTCCCACTTGGCCGAGTAATCATTTATTATTAGTATTAGATAAGCTTGATCAGGAGTTAACACTCATTTTAGATTTAAACTTAAACTGGAGCAGATAAATACAGTCATTGAATTGAACATCAGCTCAAGACCCCCATTAATCATACTACAATCCTTATTTAAAATCTAAATAGTTATGATCAAAATTTTCAAGTAAGCCCTTTAAACGTTTGATTTGTATAATAATTTGTCTATATGTCATTATACATGCAGAACATATTAAGAGACATACAAATCAAAACAGATGAGAAAATTTAATAGTTAATCATTCATAGTATGATATGCAGTTGCGCATAGTCATCAATAACCCGTCATTATTATAAGCTTTTTCATAATATTTTTGGGTGAGACATTTAGTTATCGGATCCTTAAGCATATCATGAATGTATTCGATACGAAAATTTAGATTCCTCAATTCGTTCATAAGCGAATAATTAATTTCGACAAAATGGCAAAACTAGTCCTTTATGTTTGGACGTTTTTTCAAAAAACATCCTTTAGAAAACTTAATAACACAAAACGTCCTTTATATTTAAAAACGCTATCACGTTTTGTCCTTTAACCCTAACACAGTTAAAATTTTCCGTTAAACTTGGTCATGGGCAAGGCACATGAGGGTATTTTTGTTACTTGACATTTTTATTTATAAATTAGAAAAAAAACAAAAAAAAAAACCTTAGTTCATCACCACCTATGTCCACCTTCTTATCTCTCCAAAATCCAAAACCATCACTTCCAACACATGTTGCCGACCGCCACCACTTGCCACCTGTCGTCACCATCACAATCCCCTTCATATTTCACCAAGCTTAAATTCACCCACCACCTGCTGCCATCAACACCTCCCCTACATCATTCACGCCCTCGTGTTCTTCGTGACCGACAGAACGGCACCTTGGAGAAAACAAATCCCACCACCTTTGTCTTCATTAAACAGTACACCCACCAACCACGTCGTTGATATACGGATCTCGCCGTTGCCCACTCCGTCGCCGTCGACCACGCCGCCGTTGACCCCGCCTCCAGTACACATCACCAACCCCTCCATCAACCGCTGAAAAACTTCCACGGCTTTTCTTCGACTAGCTCAACAACACCAACATAACAGACGCTAAAACCCCCAATTTTCCACAACCAATTTCCGAATTAGAGTTTCTAAACTTCAATGGTTCTACAACCCATTCGTTAACGACGGTCACATTACTTGCCATTACACTCCTCTACACAGCTAGGGTTCAATTGAAAGCTGATTAAACTGGGCCGCTGCCGCCATACACGGTTGAAGCTTGAAAGCTGAGTAAAGTAGGGTTAGAAGCTTGTAACTTGAAAATGACGTTAATAACTAGAGTAAATAAGAGAGAGGGAGTATACGGTGGCAGTGGTCTGAAAATATGGTGACTGGAGATGGTGGTGGTAGTGGTGTAAAGAGGGAGAGAGAGAGAGAGAGATGATGAGTTGCAGGTTGCAAAAATAGAGAATTTTTTTTTTAGCTCAAAGTTTAATTTGTTAACACAAATAGTCCCTTAAAGAGTGAAAGACGAATTTACCCTCATGTGCTTTGCACATGACTTGTTTTAACGAGAAAACTTAACTGAGTTAAGGCCAAAGGATAAAACGTGATAAAGTTTTTAATCATAAAGGATGATTTCTGACATTCTTTTCGCTAAAGGACGTCCACTGAAAAACCATGTAAACATAAAGGATGAGTTTTGCCATTTTGTCAATTAAGTTCATATCAAAATTTAATGCAGCACCTCTCAAACTGTTACTGTTTGAGAAAACATGGTAGCTGACTTTATCACAATAAGTATTCAATATATAATTTATATGGATCTTAATAAAAACTTATGAGTTCACTAATAAATGTTCAACAACATTTATTGACAACAACGTTGTAGTTAATTAGCATATTATGTCGTTATGACTTAGATTGTTGTTATCAGTTCATTATGACTCCTCCATGAGATAGATTTGTCTACTGACATAAGAATATATCCCGAAAATTACATTTTCATATCTTTGAATATGACAAAGTTTAGAGTTATCTACCGGTTTGAATTCTCACTTCTTCTGTTAAATTAAGTCTTTCGTTTCTTTTAAAGATATCTTAGTACTCTTTTAGATGCTTCTCATTAATCTAGACATATCTAGTGTGTAGCAATTTTGAGTAATATCTAAACGAGTATAGACTTGAACTTATATAAGGCGTCTACTTAATGAAGCATAAGGAAATAATCTATGTGTTCCTATTATCCTCTAAAGTTGAGCAGTACTGTTTGTTACATGTGTAAGGAATATCTCTGAGATCTATAATATCAAAGTGTGTGAATAATACTTTGACTTATGTAACATATACTTGTCAGAAGAAATCGTATGATGTATATTTAGGGGCATATTTAGAAGAAATCGTATGATGTATATATGAATGGATCTCTTTAAAACCATGGACAATAGAAGTCAGATTAGATACAAGTAAATAGCCTTTTTAAATGATTAAAGAATTATGTCTGAATATTCCGTTTGAATAAGTTCCACGAATGCATGTGAAATATAACTTCTGGTGGACCCATATATATTTCTTAAGCCAAGTAATGTTTAGGACATCTAACACATGATTTAAAATCACTAAGAATGAGATTATGAAAAATCACCCTCATCAACCATTTCATGATTTCTCGTGAAATTTGGTTTTAATGGATGAATTTTATTGCTTTCATTTGTCTTTTTTAAATTTTTATTTGCATGATAAAAAAAGTTATGAAGTACATAGTATCATCCTGTTCTATTTTATAAATGTTTCAATCTGGATATTGATAACAAATAATATGAGAGTTTAAGGTAAGAGTGACTTTATGTTGGCTATGCAAACCTCAAAACTGTCATAATGTAGCTTAAGTATTGATACTAAATTTGGATTAATCTCCAAAATATTTAAGGTATCATAAAGCGTAATTAGAAGACAGTTAATCATGGTTCTAATAACCTTAACATTTAAATTTGTCACTAACACTCATGTTAGTTATTTGTTGATTTCGGGTAAACGTATAGAACTAGACTCAACCAATCATGTGTTAATGGGACTATTAGGATTAACAGACTTAAATATCATTAATATACAACTATCAATTTTAGCCAGTTATTCTTTTTAATTATGGATAGTCTTGTTGCTTATGCCTAATCTAATGACATATTTTTGCAATGAGACTTCTCCTTAGAGCACTTAGAGCTGGAAGTAATACTTGTATTTTATCTATAAACCTTAGAATTATCATCTTTTTGGTTTTAGTGGTAGTGAGTTGAATAACATCTTATTTCCAGTACCAGACGTTTCTTTTCTTGTACATATGTTGCTAATCAACACACTCATTTTCCTTTGGTACTTCCAAGTGTTATAGTGGATTCCTAAGACACCAAATTGTACTATTGAAAATTTGAGTATGCAATGTACTAGAATATTGTACCTAATATCATGTGTAAGCCCTTAATTTATGGGTCATGATTGTACATTATGATGTATTCAATAATACCATTAACCTTTTAGTTAGAATTTTTAATGAGTACATGAATCTTGGGAGTTATTTTGATTAGTCTTAGGAAAAACTAAATCAAGAATAAATCTAGTGATAGCATTTATTTATATAAGTTCTTGATTATCATTATCGTAATAGACATTATGATTGACTCATTCCCTTTGTTAGGCTCTAGTTTTCAATGGAATAATTGTTATTAGAAAGAGCAGTAGGATAATCATATCATGTCTTGTCACACCCTCACCTAGGGCCTAAGCGTGTGACTCAATAGTTGGTACCATATTTGTATAAAAATCAGAGTTACGTTTAATTAGCGGAAGTCTTATAAAATATAAGGATCAAAGTTGTAAATATTTACAAAAACCGGGATTATAAAAGATTCCCGTTAAGTTTCAAAAAGATTACTTGTTTTAGTTAAAATCCACATTTATATGTATTTAAGTTTACAAAAGATAATCCGAGCCATCGGATTAAATATAGCACTTCGACGCATCCAAGCGCTAATCTTGTTCACCTGCAAAATGTAAGAAAATACGTCAGCAACGAATGCTGGGGAACACATTGACGCAAAAATATTCTCTTTTACTTTATTACCCCTCGAGACTACGCCTGCCTCGGCCCATCGTGGCGTAGGAATACCAAAGTTAAAACAACACATTATAAATTCGAGCCCCTACACTAGGTCACCTTAGAAAACACCGCAGCGTTCGACTTAGTTAGTACCCATAAATATACACAACGGTCGTACTCCCTGCAGGAGAGCGTCCTACGACCAAGGGTGGTGCGGCGTGCCCACCACGTAATACCACCTATGTGTGGATCCAAACACACGTATACCACAGCCTGATGGCTAGGTTTATACTCTCATTTATAACGGTTTTAGGAACACATAGTTCCTTGTAAACAAAATTCATATAACATGTTTGACTCATTTGAAAACAAGTTTATAAAAGTTTGGGGGCGTATTCACCTTATCTCTTTGGGATCGGCTTCACTCACCGTCCTAGGGTCTTTCCCCTGCTATCTCGCACCTATAGTACGAGTATAACCATTTTTTAGTCAGATATACAATCCGGCTTAAGACCTTTGGTCTTATTTTATATCTCCACCTCGATGAACCTTTAGTTCATATATTTCTTTTACTTGAAAACCTTTAGTTTAAAAGTAAATTATAAACCTTTAGTTTATATAAAAACCCGACGTTTCTTCTTCTCCAAGAAACGTAATCCTTTCTTTTATTATTTAAGAATACTCTTTATCCAGAAGCTTTGACCAAGTCCCATCGCGGTACGCGATGACGTAGACTCAACAGCGATCGCGTATCGCTGTTGACTTCATCCAAAAGCTTTGACCAAGTCCCATCGCGGTACGCGATGGGCTTGTCTTTTGCCCTGTCGCGTAGCGCGGTAGGACAAGAAACCATATTTTTCATTTTAAACCCTCAACTTTGGAATTTTGCCAATTTGGTCCCTTTACTTTGGAAAGTTTACATTTTAAACTCGAAATTTTCATGATGTTACATCCTCCCCACCTTGAAACAAATCTCGTCCTCGATATTGCTTTACAAGAACAAGTGGGGGTATTTCCTTCTCATTTCTGATTTGAGTTCCCATGTATATTCGGGCCCTCTACGCGAGTCCCATTTTACTTTCACAATTTTCAATGTCCCTCTTTTTAATTTCTTCGTTTTCGAATCTTCTATTTGAATTGGACGTTCTACAAATTTTAAATTTTAATTTATTTCAACGTCTTTTAATGGCATAGCTAAAGATTCATCGGTCAAGCATTTACGCAGATTCGAAACATGGAATACATCGTGTATCCCTTGCATTTCCTCAGGCAGTCGCAATCGATACGCAACAGTGCCGATTCGTTCGAGTACCTCAAAAGGTCCAACGAATCGAGGACTCAATTTTCCTTTCTTACCGAAGCGAACGACGCCTCTCTAATGCGAGACTTTCAATAACACTTTTTCACCAACTTTGAATTCCAACAGCTTATGACAGACATCGGCGTAACTCTTTTGACGATTACGTGCCGTCTTAAGTCGCTCTCAGATTTGAAGAATCTTGTCGGTGGTTTCTTGGACTATCTCGGGTCCAGGTAATTGATTATCTCCAGTTTCAGACCAGCACACGGGCGTTCTACACTTTCGACCATATAACACCTCGAATGGTGCGGCTTGAATACTTGTGTGATAACTATTATTATACCAAAATTCAATTAGGGGTAAGTGTTCATCCCAACTTCCACCTAAGTCGATCACACAAGCGCGGAGCATATCTTCCAACGTTTGAATCGTCCTTTCGCTTTGCCCATCGGTTTGTGGATTATAGGCGGTGCTAAGGTTCAACTTCGTACCAAGAGCTTGTTGGAAGCTTTTCCAAAAATGAGACGTGAAACGACTGTCTCGGTCAGAAATTATGTTGGAACTTATGTTTTAGACCGATGCATCGAATTAATTTGTGGGTGAAAAATATATTATTTGGTCTCAACCAAGGGTGGATGGCTTGAAGACCAAGTCATGCTAGACTAGTATAAATAGTTGTTTTTATTCATTTGTCTAGTATGAGTGACTGTATTGTGTATGTGTGAGATTTAGGGTTTTATCCCTTTGAGAGTCTCTCCGCCTCCAGGATGAGCTCTCCTAGAGGCGGCTGATATTTCTTAATCGATTGTATGTATGAAGGTATGTATGTATGAGTGGTTCATCTTTATGAGAATCATTCGGCTAATATTATCATACTACCATTTCTATCTTTTGTGTTTTGATTACAATTGTTCATCCTACTTTATTGTTGATTGTTAATCAAATCAGGCTCTCTACCAATACACCTCATCCGTCCAAACATCTTTCAAGAGTGAATTTGAGTGAGATTCGATCCTAACCCTAGATCTGAGCCACACCGTTAATACCGATTATTCACGCTTCCGCACAGGGGATCGGTTCTCTCAGTTGGTATCAGAGCAGGGTTACCAAATCGTTTAGACTAACCGCTGAACAGATTCATTTCGCTCTTGAATCCACCATGGACGTTAAACGATGAAGTTCGTTGAAATTATTTTTGGGGGTTTTAAATTTACCTGATGATTCGGAGAAAATTTTATGGATTGGTGTTTGGGTTGATGACTCGTTTGGAGATCCAACATCAATTTCATGTTTATTTGGTCAGAACGGTCCAGATCCGATGTAACAGTGTTATTTGGCTAGTTTTGGGGCCACACTGTTCATTTGATGATTTCCAGATCTGAAAAGGTTGATGATGATATGAAGATAGGTTTCTTTGATTTCGAGATGACTTGGATGGTGCTACAATGATTTATTTCAGATAACGAAACTTGTTTCTGGAACTGAAGAATTAGGGTTTTTGTGTGCTCGTGCTGCACAAACAGTAGATGTGTGTTGAAAAATATTGCTGATGGTACAAACTGATAAGGAGAATGTACAAGTCAAGAATGAACATGTACTAAAGGCAATTTCATCATCGTTTGTTGCAGCAGATGCAAAGTGAATATTCAAGCAGGTTCTGCAAGGGAAAATCAATAACTGATTATGCAGAAATGAAGTTTTGGTGTCTCGAGCATACTATGATCATATAAGACTGAACTTGAGTATGAAAAATGACTAAGTGTTGTTTCAAGCATAGGAGGTGTTTTGCCCAAGCACATCTTTGTTTGGCTCAAGCACAGGTTATTTAGGGCACATCTTATATCGAGCACATCAAATTCGAGCACACTTTGTGAAACCAGAGCATATCTTTTGTCTTCTCAAGAAAACTATCTTCTTTAAGTCTCGAGCATACTTTGTTATTTATTCGAGCAGACTCTTTTTCGAGCATACTTTGTTTTGTCTTGAACAATTATGATTGTGGAGAGAAAACTCAAGTTTGTGTCTAGCACACCCTTGCTCCCGAGCATACTTTTGCTTCCGAGCATGTTTGGTGGAAAATGAAAAAGCACTAAGTAATCCGAGCACACTTTTGTTTCCGAGCACTAAGTAATCCGAGCACACGTTGTGCTAGTTGAAAAATTGAAAAATGACAAGTGTTTTGCTTTCCGAGTACACTTTGTGCTAGGAAAGTGCTTCCGGGTACCTAGTTGAAAATTGAAAAATCACAGGTGTTTTTGCTTTCCGGGTACACTTTGTGCTAGGAAAGTTCTTCCGAGTACGCTTTGTGCTAGGAATGTGCTCCAAAGTACACTTTGTGCTAGGAAAGTTCTTCCGAGTACACTTTGTGCTAGGAAAGTTTTCCCAAGCAAACTTTGTGCTAGGAAAGTGATCCCAAACACACTGTGTGCTAGGAAACAGAGTTTGTGAAACATTTCAAAGTTTTGAAGAAACTTTTGAGATTTTTGGTGCCATTGACCGTTTGACCAAGCTGTTCTCTACGGAAGATATATACCAGGGGTATTTTGGTAATTTTTCTCCAATCATCAACAATCTTATGGAATTCAAACCTCATCCAATTGCACGACGTCATCAAAAGCTTTACAAGAACAAGTGTTGACCAAGCTTAAGGATTTAATCACTTTTAGTGTCAACCAACGTTTGAATATGTTTATCTGAGATTTTTAAAATCTTGATGAGGATGATCAAGATTGTTTCACCCACACTTGATTTGAAGACACATTTATTAAAGACAATTGCAATGAAATTGGGGGAGTAAAAATCTTTGAATTTCATTGCAAATGGCATGCTTCAAATCAAGTAAAAGACTCAAGATAAGGAAAAGTTGATCAAGATCAATAATCCCAGGTTTGTCAGAGATGTTTCAACAGTTGTAAGTTTTCAGATTTCCTAGTACGGAAGAGAAGATAGAGTCATCACCAGCAACAATGTTGAAATGATGATCAGTAGAGTCTAACCTCCTATGAAATAGTCACTTGAACAGTCAAGAACGGGTTATGGTTGACTTGAATGCTATCTTGATTCACGGAATGGTTTGAAGATGAGTTACAAGGGAAGAAACAGATTTGAAGAATTGAAGAGTATTTGATGATCACATTGAGTTTATTTCTTTCTGTGATAACCTTGTTACTTGAAGTTGATCTTTGAAGTTCAAAGCCTCGTTCATATGCCCATACAACTATATCCAAAAGTGGTATAAGAGTGATAATTCGAAATGAACAATGGGAGTAGCTTAACGTGAGGGGGAGAATTTCAACGAAAGACAACGAGTTATGAGGTGATCATGGAAGAAATTCGATGGCATCGGTCTAGGGGGAGATTGTTGGAACTTATGTTTTAGACCGATGCATCGAATTACTTTGTGGGTGAAAAATATATTATTTGGTCTCAACCAAGGGTAGATGGCTTGAAGACCAAGTCATGCTAGACTAGTATAAATAGTTGTTTTTATTCATTTGTCTAGTATGAGTGACTGTATTGTGTATGTGTGAGATTTAGGGTTTTATCCCTTTGAGAGAGTCTCCGCCTCCAGGATGAGCTCTCCTGGTGGCGGCTAATATTTCTTAATCGATTGTATGTATGAATGTATGTATGTATGAGTGGATCATCTTTATGAGAATCATTCAGCTAATATTATCATACTACCATTTCTATCTTTTTTGTTTTGATTACAATTGTTCATCATACTTTATTGTTGATTGTTAATCAAATCAGGCTCTCTCCCAATACACCTCATCCGTCCAAACATCTTTCAAGAGTGAATCTGAGTGAGATTCGATCCTACCCAAGATCCGAGCCACACCGTTAATACCGATTAGTCATGCTTCCGCACAGGGGCTCGGTTCTCTCAAATTATGGACAGCGGTACTCCATGTAAAACAACGATGTTGTTCACGTAAATACGCGCTAGTTTGTCCATTGAGTACGACTCATTGATGGGTATGAAGTGTGCGGACTTTGTTAATCGATCCACAATTACCCAAACAGCATTGTGTTGTCGAGTCGTCTATGGGAGTTTAGCGATAAAATCCATAGTGATTAACTCCCACTTTCATATCGGAAGTTCGGGTTGCTGGAGCAGTCCCGAAGGCTTTTGGTGTTCAGTCTTGACTTTCAAACACGTTAAACATTTCGCAACATGCGAAGCGACATCCCTTTTCATCCCATTCCACCAATAGTTAGACTTGAGATTTTGGTACATTTTGTCGCTTCTGGGATGCTTCATGTACTTTGACTTATGAGCTTCGTTTAATATTTTCTCACGCAATCCTCCAACGATTGGTACCCAAATCCTATTGCCAAGTCTAAGGATACCATCGTCACCCTTGACTAGCGAGTCAATGGTGCCATTACGTTTTTCATCGGAGATTTGGTTTTCATTGATTGTTTGAGTTTGCGCGGATTTGATTTGCTCGAAAAGATCAACTTGAAGTTCTAGACGCAACGCTCGGATTCTTTTGGGCTTTTCATGTTCTTTACGACTTAAGGCGTCAGCCACAACGTTGGCCTTACCTTCATGATAGACAATTTCGCAATCATAGTCGTTTAGAGTATCCATCAAGCGTCGTTGGCGCATGTTAAGCTCTTTTTGATCAAAGATATGCTTTAATCTCTTATGATCGGTGTACACAGTAAATCTTACTCCATAGAGATAATGCCTCCATATCTTAAGTGCAAGATTATGGCGCCTAACTCTAGATCGTGAGTTGTGTAGTTCTTTTCGTGTACTTTGAGTTGACGAGAGGCATAAGCGATTACTTTCTTGCGTTGCATTAGTACACATCCCAAGCCGGAGTGAGATGCATCACTAAATACAACAAAGTCTTCAGTACCTTCTGGCAAGGCCAGTATAGGTGCTTGAGTGAGCTTTTGTTTGAGTATATCGAACGCCTCTTGTTGCTTTGTTCCCCATTCATACTTGATGTTCTTACGAGTTAAAGTGTTTAGGGGAACAACGATTCCAATAAACCTACGGTAATAGCCGGCCAAACCTAAGAAACTTCGGATCTCGGTTGGCGATTTTGGAATCTCCCTCTTAGGGATAGCTGTCGGTCCCCTCGATTTCAGCTGGATCTTAATCAATCATGTCATAACTCACACGGATTAATCGTGTTGACAAGAGAGTTAATGACGGGTTGCTATAATTAGAAAGATATCCGTTTGTTAAAGGCGGAATCAATAACAAACATACGGTTGCAATGAATAATCAAAGATAGAAAGCACACACAAGATTCACTCAAAAGATTTCCATTTATATAATATTAATCATACAAAAGGATAATCGACTTAGGGTTTTCTCGGAATCCTAAGACATCTGTCATACAATATTCTCTCAATTAATTGTGTCGGTCTTATCCGTATTGTGCTCCCTTTGGCGCCGTGCCCTAAATATTCTATTTATTGGCCTGCCAACCTAGGACAGCTGTCATTCCTTCTAGAAACCCTAAATACAATCATACATATTCAAATTACATATTCAAAATAAACTAAGTGTAAAACAAGTCTTCCGGGTAGGCTTTGCATCAATCTTGTCTTTCCAAGTATGCTCGGCCATCCTTCATAACTTGGTAACATAGAAGTGTGCTCGGGATCAGTTTCTGGGTAGACTTTACTTAAAGAGTATTTTACCAAGTAAAATACTCACCGAGTAGACTTCAGTCTTCTTGAATTTGCCAGACTTTGCCCGACAACTTCTTACGAGCAACCTTGTTCTTCAATGATCCATTTCAGCTCTTTGCTATAAAATAACTTATTTAGCAAAGTGTACTCGGGAGTACTGTTCCTTGCTCGAGCTGAACCTTACTCGATATTACTTAGAGATATTTCTTTAGATTATCAAGCATACTTGGATCATACTTATTAATGAATACCTTACCCGGTCTTCCAATTTCTTGGCTTCTTGGACTAGGTTAACCAAACCTTACTCGGAAGAGTAAAATATTTGGTTCTGAAGAACAGACTTGCTTGATAAAGTGAACCTTACCCGGATTTACATAAACTAGTGTACCTTACTCGGCAATGCACTAATTTGCAAACCCTGCTCGGATATCCACTAAAGAAGGCTAAACGAAGTAAACCTTGCCCGGTAGGCAAAATATCGTACTCGGCCAAATAAAAGCTTGCTCGGAGGTCTAAGGTGTGCTCGGATCCATTACATAGAAAATTCAGAGGAGGTTGAGAAGATTCCAATCTCCCATGTACTTTATTTAGGTCAAATCTTTGACTCAACAATCTTCCATTAGGTCAATTTCTTGACCCAACAATAGCTTCAATCTTAGCGGGATTTACTTGAATATCGTTGACGTTAATGATGTGACCAAGAAATTACATCTCGTGCAACCAGAACTCGCATTTCGAGAACTTGGCGTACAACTTCTCAGTTCTAAAAATTTCAAGCAACGTTCGAAGGTGGACTTCATGATCGGCCTTAGACTTAGAATAAATAAGTATGTCATCGATGAATACGAACACAAATTTATCTAAGTAAGGCTTACAAATTCGGTTCGTCATGTCCATGAACGAGGCTGGTGCATTAGTAAGTCCAAACGGCATAACCGTGAACTCATAATGTCCATACCTTGTTCGGAACGCGGTTTTCAGGATATATTCGGGTTGAACTTTGAGTTGGTGATAGCCGGAACGAAGATTGATTTTAGAAAAGAAGCTAGCACCTTGAAGTTGGTCTAAAAGATCATCGATTCGAGGGAGTGGATATCGGTTCTTGATTGTGACTTTATTCAACGTACGATAATCGATACACATCCGCATGGATCCATCCTTCTTCTTGACGAATAAGATTGGTGCTCCCCAAGGTGACGAACTCGGTCGGATGAAACCTTTTTCCAATAGCTCATCAAGTTGTTTCTTTAACTCCTTCATCTTAGTTGGCTCTAAGCGATACGGAGCTTTAGCGATCGAAGCGGTACCGGGAATGAGATCAATCCTAAACTCTACTTCACGGTCGGGAGGAATTCCGGGAAGTTCATCAGGAAAAACATCAGAAAATTCGGTGACTATAGGTACGTCTTTTATCTCCTTTGGCTTTGACTCTTCAGTGACGTAGGCCATGAATGCTAAGCATCCTTGGTTTCAACATTTGTTAGCCCTAATCATGGAAATTATGCTAACGTGGCCAGCGTCTTTGTCCCCTTCAATTCGAATCGTTCGTTTATCGGGGGCTTGAAGTTCAATAGTTTTGCTATTGCAGATGATATGGGCATGGTTATCGGATAACCAATCCATACCAAGTACAATATCAAAACCAGCCAGACTCATAGGCAACAAACAGATAGGCAGAATATAACCAGCTAAAAGAATTTTTCCGTTTTCAAGGGCTTCGGAGATCTTAACGATTTCACCGCTAGCAGTCTCGACGCTTAGAGTTTTGTCTAACTTTATTAAAGGTTCGTTTAATAGACTATAAAAACAATAATCTATAAACTCATATTTTCACCCGAATCAAATAAAACTCTAGCATAGGTGTCGTTGACTAGAAACGTACCGGTGATGGTTTCCGGCAAGTCAGCGGCTTTCTTTGTGTCGAGTACGAAGACTCGAGCGTTTCATTTCTTGTCTTTACCACTTCCACCCGCACCACCAGTCGCGGGTTTGTTCTTTGGGCACTCGAAGCTCAAATGGCCCATTTCCTTGTAATTGTAGCAAGTCATCTTCTTCTTCCAACAGTCAGAAGCCGCATGACCCGTACGGTTGCATGACCCACAGAATTTAGGAGGAGGGGCGAAGTTGCATCGACCCTTGCGATACCTCCTACAGGTCTTGTATGGCGTAGAGTTGTTTCGATTTAAGCCTTTGCCTTGAAGTTGGTGCTTCCTCCAGCTCTCCCTTGGGCAGTCGTTATTGTAACCTTCTTGTCTTCTTCCTTGTTGCGGACCATGACCCCCATCAAATAACCGGTTAACTCCATCGCGGAGTCAGCGGTTTCAGGTAGGTGTGACCTTACCATGTCGCGGATTTCCCGTGGCAGTCCCCATATATACCTTGTAACCTTGCTGGATTCAGGATTCACCAACTGGGGAACTAGAAGGTAATACTCGTGAAACTTTGTGTTGTATTCACGGAGATTCGTCCCCATGACCTTAAGATTTAGAAATTTTGTTTGGATCTGGTCGATTTCATGCATGGGACAAAACTTTCCTATCAACAGTGTCTTGAAATCCTCCCAGCTCAAGTTGTACATTGCCTCTCTCCCTTTTACTCATCAACATTGTATTCCACCACTCGAGCGCCTCTCCCTTAAATATAAGGGCAGAGTATTGAATTTTCTCCTCGTTGGAACATTTTCTCGTGATCACGATCGTCTCCATCTCCTCAAGCCACCTCACAGTCGTGATGGCTCCTTTTTCACCATGGAACTCTTTTGGTCCATAGTATATAAAATCTTTGAATGAACACCCACTAATCTTCATTTTCTTAAACTTTTGTCTAACTCCTCCATCGGCGTTAGACTCATTAACACTCTCCTCGACACGAGTCGGGTTTGGACGGGACTTTCGAGAAGGATTAACGGAATGAGAATGTTTTGTTTGCCTAGATTAGGACCTAGCCATAGATTATTCTCTCACCGCATCTTTAATCATCTTTTGAATTTTATTCATATATTTTTCGGGAATATCATCATCTTGATTTCGCATGGGGTCTTTCCCTTTTTCTTTTATCTATTTTTCTTTTCTTGCTTTCTCGTTGTTATTGCTTTGTTCAGGCATATTTCTTTTTCTTTTCAATTACATCTGAAATTTTAACAATGTTTTATTTATTAAACACAAATTTTATTATACATACACATATATATATCATAAGATATATATATATATATATATATATATATTTCATAATACATATATATATGTATATATATTGTTCCAACGATATCTATATATCATCCTATCTTTATTAAGAACGTCTCTACGTTCTTTATTACACACTATTACACAAACACATAGGATTACATTAACACGCATCACCCTCTCGCCACTTTCATCAATCTTCAATCTTTTAAGAACTTCTTCACCACCTTTGTCAGCTTGTTGCATTTATAAAGAAGTTTCTCCCCCATCTTTTTCTTCTTCTTTCCTTCCTCAGCTACCTTCTTCCTCCACTCGTCGGTTTCGTGTAAAGTGCGATCCAAATATTCTTCATACGATTGCGGGACCTTGTCGGGGTATCCATATTGTGGAGGTGGGTCATGGTAACCCAATGTCACCATCTCGTACTGATTCCTCGGTTCAGGATACGGGACCTCAGTCATGTCGAATGAAAGGTAGAAGAAAGTCTTTGCAGCTTGGTTTTGTTCTCGGATTTCATCGGCTTTCTCTTGAATTGAGGGAATTTTTCCTTGGAATGGTGGGAAGCTTGACGAAGCTTAATTCCTGAGTTGCTCCAGATATTGAACATACGGATCAACGGAACCGTAGCTTGGGTTTTGGGAAGTGAGTGATCCATCCATTGAGCTTTATATCTCATTGGGATTATTGGGATGCTCTTCTTCTGGTTCGAACTCTTCCACAGGTTCCTCCTCTTCTTCGGGGTCCTCCTCCTCTTCTGGTTCCTCCTCTTCCATAGGTTCTTCTTCCTCCGGTTCATCTTCCTCCATGGGTTGTGTAGTTTCATTCACCATTAAGGGCATTTTGATACTTTCATAGGGCATCATTACCCTCATTTTGGGCTTGCGGGATAGCCCATCGCCATTGTTGGGTTGTGAGTTGACTTCATTCATGGTTGAGCTTCCAGTAAGCCACCTTCGTGGGTCTGAGTGACACTGCATCCAGTAGGAGGATGGGGAACTTGGTTCTTCCTTTATTGGTCGGTTTGAAAGGAAGGCATAGGATGGGTGTGGATTTGGTAAATATCCGGTGGGGTAGTATTGCGGCACTTGTGATGGGTGGTAGGTGGGAATTTATGAGGGATGGTATGTTGGTACTTCAGTGGGTTGATACATAGGTATGGTTGGTGTCACACCCTCAAAATCCACTAACGGAGTTTTACCGTCAGAGGGTGTGAACTAACAGGATCGGAATCACTAGTTATAATCAAACCATAAAAACGTTTAAATGAAAATAAGTGCGGAAGCGTAAAAACCAAAAGACAAAAGTTGCGTCACGCAGGACGACTTAAAAACCCAAGTAATAATAGTTAAAAACATGTTTGCATAACAGAATGTTCAAAAACCATGCATGATCCCATACCGCGCGCCCGCCTCGGCTACCTGAGAATAACATACTAAAAGTGTCAACACGAGGTTGGTGAGTTCACAAGTTTATATAAAATAAAGCGTTTAGCGTTTTGCGTTCAGCGTTTTGCGTTCAGCGTTTTGCGTTACCAGATAGTGTTAAATCAATTATATATCTATAGATAGCTAGCCTATAAAACAAGTATTACTAAGTGTTCGACACCGAAGCTGACTGTTTATCATTTGCCTTGCCACCAGGTCTATCCCGACCATGGTATGTGTTTAGCCAAGATTACACCCACTCGACCTCCAGTCGAGTTTAGCGTTGGGTGGGGTTTGTCAAACCCAGTAGTACTACTCAACAATGACTCGCTATTATCCAATATTAAACGGTTCGATGTGAATGAAGGACTTTAGTTATTGCGTTTGCCACTTAGTCTTTATAAGTGATATATAATTTATACTAACAAAATCTTAAATGCGTTTTCGGAGTATGTTATCTCCCCAAGTGAAAAGCTTTTGAAAACAGTTTAGAGGGGTAAGTGAAACTCACAGTTTGCGAAGAATTCCCAAAAATAAATCACCAAGTGATGCGTGTCACAGAAAACTCTCTCTAGCGTTCTAAAACAACAAAGAGATTTTCTAAGGGTCGGAACTATTAACGAGTCTCTAGACCCGGCACATAATACCTATGCACACAATGTGTTTCGTGTTTCGTTTGTGAATCGTGTGTGACTTTAACAAGTACATTTGTGATACATTACATGTGTGAGCAACTATTTACGTGTCATGTATTAATAATGTACATCACTAGCAATTACTCCCCGTGAGGGCAATTTGGTCAACACGTAACAATTAACTAGCAATTATTCCCCGCACGGGCAATTTGGTCAAAACACAACAATTAATTAGCAATTATTCCTCTCAAGGGCAATTTGGTCAAAACACGACAAATAAATTAGCAATTACCATGTTTCATGCAACTTTTACAAAATTCAGCAACTAGTTTCTTAATGACAGAATTCTACTCGTAAAATTAGTCTATTCCACCGATCATAGCATCTCAATTAATTTACAAAAAATCATTTCAAAAGCATATATGTGTTAGGTTTCCAGTTGATATTTTGTTGATTTTTATTCCATATATATTTCTCACAATGACCATTTTACCACAGCAAACTCACAACAGTCAAATTTATGCGCAACAGAATGTTATTTGAAATTCCCGTTAAACGAAAAATCCAACAAATGCAAGACCACTTGAGTTAGGTTCCTAACTCAACAAGTCAACTTCCAGAAGTGGAACCAACCCAATTGGTCTCGTAGTTCATGAGATATAACATTTACAAAACAACCTAACAGCAGGTCTAACAACTCAGCTTTGCACAACGTTTTTGTAAAATCATAAAGGTTAACTTTTACACGTCCAAAAATTGCAAATTTACATTCTTTAGAAACTAGACTCAACCTAGTTTACTGTAGTATCAATTATCTCAATCAATTTTCACGTTTACACCCCATTACAGTCAATTGAACATCAACAACACAATCTGTCCAGAAACTGTTTGCAACAAAACTCAACATATTAACCATCTATAGACCATAATTCATGCATATCAATTACACCATACATACATGGTTAGGGTTTTTATTTGATCTCAAAATCAAAGACACGACCAATTATCATGTAATAATATCAATTCTAGCTATCAATTCAACAATCAATACATCTTTCAATCAAAACAAGACACATGAACATAACCACATATAAAAATCGGACCTAGGGTTTATAATTAACCCATTAAAATTGAAACTAAACATAGAGGATGCATAGGATAGTTGTTTATACCTTCCTAGCACCTTAATCCTTAATCAAACTTGAACGATCTTGTGTATATGTGTGTGTATGAAGGCCGATCGCAAGGGGGGGGGTTTAGAGGCTGCCGTCGGGTTTGGGAGAGAAAGATAGAAGGGAGTTTAGGTTTTTGGTTTATATTAATAATAATAATATATTACACTCTAGCCCCTCAACTTCCAATTGCTTATTTTCTAGCTTAATTAACTAGTTCTAGCACATTGAGTTAACGTTTATAACAATGTTATCACATAACACGTAAGTCTAACACATAATTATCACATAATTATTGTTTTGACGTTTTTCGTTTATTCACCGATTGTTTGCGTCAACTCGTTTGCGTTTCGGTGCAATTCCCGAAAGACTACACATGTAGTAAGTGTTAAGCGTCATTTAAACCTTAGATTAAATGTAATGAGGTGTGCGTTATAGATTCAGTGATCTTTAAGTTTGAATTGACGGAGTTGAGTTAACGGAGTTAACCTGAAATTGACGATTGTCACATCATTCCCATGTTAAAGAATTTTCGTCCCGAAAATTTGAGTCAAGTCGTGATGAGTGTCTGAATAAGTAAGAAAAATTTTCAGTTTGTCATATCATCCCCTAGTAGAAAGAAATTTCGTCCCGAAATTTAATTCATACCTCCCGTGATTTCTGACGGTTTGTCGGGTTTCGCGGTTTTCTGTGTTTGGTCAGCCCTTCAAAAAGTTGAGGATACTTTTTCATCATTTGATCCTCGCGTTCCCACGTGAACACCGGTCCACATCTCGAGTTCCAACGAACCTTAACGATTGGAATTTTGCTGTGCTTGAGCGTTTTGGTTTCCCAATCCAAAACTTCGACTGGTTCTTCAATGAAGCGTAGCTGGTCATCAACTCGCAGTTCATCCAAAGGGACTACTTGGGTTTCATCAGATAGGCATTTCTTCAAATTGGATACGTGGAATACATTGTGTATGCCACTGAGTTCCGTTGGTAGGTCCAGTCGGTACGCCACCGGACCAATGCGTTCAGTTATCCGATAAGGCCAATGTATCGTGGGTTGAGTTTGTTTCGCTTCCCAAAGCGAACCACA
Source organism: Bidens hawaiensis (assembly GCF_021521415.1). Lineage (NCBI taxonomy): Eukaryota > Viridiplantae > Streptophyta > Magnoliopsida > Asterales > Asteraceae > Bidens > Bidens hawaiensis. The sequence continues at coordinate 10,696 of NW_027501611.1, read as the reverse complement.
CCTTTCCAATGTGAGACTTTGAGTAACACTTGGTCATTCACTTGAAATTCGAGAGGTTTTCGGCGCTTGTCAGCGTAACTTTTTTGGCGATCTCGTGCTGCTCCCATGCGATTTCGGATTTGAACCATCTTTTCCGAAGTTTCGAGTACCAGTTCTGGACCAGTGATTTGGCTGTCACCCACCTCTGCCCAGCAGAGAGGTGATTGACACTTCCGTCCGTACAGTGCTTCAATCGGCGCTGCTTTAATACTTGCGTGGTAGCTGTTATTATACGAAAACTCTACCAAAGGTAAGTGAGGTTCCCAACTTTTTCCGAAATCCAACACACATGCACGCAACATGTCCTCTAAGGTCTGAATAGTTCGTTCACTTTGCCCATCCATCTGAGGATGGTAAGTTGTGCTCATATCAAGGCGGGTACCTAGTGCGCTTTGTAGTGACTTCCAAAAGTGCGAAGTGAAACGAGAATCTCGATCAGAAATGATTGAGACAGACACTCCGTGTCTAGACACTACTTCCTTCATGTAGACGCGAGTCAACCTTTCCATTTTGTCCGATTCCTTAATCACTAAGAAATGTGCAGACTTAGTCGATCGGTCAACGATCACCCAGATGGTATCGCATCCCGTCGGTGTTTTAGGTAATCCCGTGATAAAATCCATGGAAATGTGTTCCCATTTCCACATTGGAAGTTCCGGTTGTTGCAGCAGACCAGATGGTTTCTGGTATTCTATTTTGACTCTAGCGTAAGTCAAGCATTTGCTCATGTAGGTGGCAATGTCGGCTTTCATATTTGGCCACCAGTAAAGTGCCTTTAAGTCATGATACATTTTATCTGAGCCGGGGTGGATAGAATATCGGGACTTGTGTGCTTCGTCCATCACTAGAGTTCTCAACTCTCCGTATCGTGGAACCCAAATCCGGTTCTCAAAATATCGGACCCCGTCCGATTGGTTTCAAGTTGCTTGTTCATGCCCTGCATGAGTTCCGATGGAAGATTATCATCTTTCAAAGCTTCGAGTTGGGCATCGTGAATCTGGTCGGGTAAGTTGGCATGAATCGTGAGTTGCAATGCTCGCACTCGTCGGGGTTTATCTGTTTCTTTTCTGTTGAGAGCGTCGGCCACTACATTGGCCTTGCCAGGGTGGTACTTGATGGCACAATCATAATCCTTAAGCAGCTCGACCCAACGACGCTGTCGCAAGTTCAGCTCCTTCTGATCGTATATATGTTGGAGACTCTTGTGGTCGGTGTAAATGGTAAACTTGGTACCGTAGAAGTAATGCCTCCATATCTTAAGGGCAAACACCACAGTTCCGAGTTCCAAGTCATGGGTCGTGTAGTTCTTCTCGTGAATCCGTAGTTGTCGAGAGGCATAGGCTATAACCTTCTCGAATTGCATCAGCACACAACCGAGACCTTGTATCGATGCGTCACAATGTACCTCAAAATTCTCCGCTCCCTCGGGTAGGGCTAAAATAGGGGCGCTACAGAGTTTGGTTTTCAACAGTTGAAAAGCGGATTCTTGCGCGTCTCCCTAATTGTACTTAGTACCCTTGTGAGTCAAAACAGTGAGGGGTTGTGCAATCTTTGAAAATCCCTCGATGAAACGCCGGTAGTAGCCGGCCAGTCCTAGGAATTGCCGCACCTAAGTCGGAGTCTTAGGTGCTTCCCAGTTTTTTTTTTTTTTTGATGGCCTCTACCTTACCGGGATCGACATGGATACCATTCTCATTGATCACATGTCCTAAAATGTGAACCTCGCGAAGCCAAAATTCGCATTTCGAGAGTTTTGCGTACAGTTGCTCCTTCTTCAATAATTCTAGAATTACCCTTAAGTGTTCCTCATGGTCAGCCTCGTCCTTGGAGTAGACGAGAATATCATCAATGAAAACAATCACAAACTTGTCGAGGTACGCCTTGCATACACGATTCATGAGATCCATGAATACGGCTGGCGCGTTGGTTAGACCAAAAGGCATAACCGAAAACTCATAGTGACCATACCGTGTTCTGAAAGCCGTCTTTGAAATATCTTCTTCGCACACTCTTAGTTGATGGTAACCAGATCGCAGATCGATCTTCGAGTAGTAACTCGATCCTTGGAGCTGGTCAAACAGATCATCAATTCGGGGTAAAGGATAACGGTTCTTGACTGTCACCTTGTTCAACTCCCGGTAGTCGATGCACATGCGGAAAGTCCCGTCCTTCTTTCGAACAACAAGACAGGGGCTCCCCATGGCGATGAGCTAGGTCGGATAAAACCTTTATCCAACAAATCTTGCAACTGAGTGGACAACTCCTGAAGCTCCGCCGGTGCGAGACGATACGGGGCTCGGGCTATGGGTGCTGCACCGGGTGTCAACTCGATTTGGAATTCAACTTGTCGTATAGGAGGGAGTCCAGGCAAATCCTCCGGAAAAACTTCCGGAAAATCTCGCACAATCGGTATATCTTCGATTCGTTTCTCCTCTGCTGGTTTTTCGACAATATGAGCTAAAATTGCCGGATGACCCTTTCGTAGATACTTATGCGCCTTCATGAGGGTGATGACGCTGTAGTCATGCCGCTTCTCTCGCCCCGGATCGGAATGATCTCGCCGGAAGGGGTAGAAATGTGGACTATCTTGTCATGACATATAATCTCCGCTCGGTTCTCGGATAACCAGTCCATACCGACAACGACATCGAAACTACCAAGCGTAAAATGTATGAGGTCGATATCAAAAATATGACCTGACAGTTTTAACTTACATCCCGCGAGTACATGAGTCGTTTCTACAGACTTTCCGTCGGCTAATTCTACTGGAAACTTAGCATCTAACGGGGTTGGAGTTAAGTCTAAGAGTTGACTAAAGGCTTTCGACACAAAACTCCTATCAGCTCCAGTGTCAAACAATACAGAAGCAAAACAATCGTTCACAGGGAACTTACCAGTCACCACGTACGGATCATTGCGGGCTTGACCCGACCTAATAACAAAAGCTCTTCCTTTACCATTGCTTCCACCACCACTGCCACTTCCAGTACTTCCAATGTTCTTGTTCTGTTTCAGCTTGGGGCAATCTTTCCTGAAATGACCCTCCTGACCACATTCGAAACATCCCTTAGTCGTCATAGGTGGTTTAGGAGCACCCTTTGCCGCCAGGTCTCCTCTACAATCCTTTGCCTGGTGACCCATCTTTCCACATCTCAGACACTTGACACGGTCACACGGACCAGCATGATGATAATTGCACCTGTTGCACTTTGGATATTTCCCAGCATATACGCTCGAACCCTGCCCGCCACCGTTGTTATTGTTATTGTGACCCTGATTGTTGAAGCCCCGAGTGAATTCAGGCTTACTGTAGTGTTGTTGCTGTGGGGGGTTCGAGGATGAGGATCTGGTGTTGTCAAAATTTCTCTTTCCATTGCTCGGGTTATTGTTGCTGTTGTTGTCAGTAATCGGGTTGTCACGGGCTTTAGTGGTTGAACCCCTAGGTGGTAGCGCACCTTGGGTCACTACTTGATCTGTCAGTTTGTGAGCTAACCGGATCGCTTGTTGAATCGTGGTTGGTCTGGAAGACGTCACCATGCCCTGAATTTGCGGTGCTAACCCATCAATATACATTTCAATCCTCTTACTCGGCGGGTCTACCATCCGTGGACACATCACAGCTAACTCGTGAAAACGGGTAGTGTAGGCTTCGATTTCTGAACCCACCATATTCAATGACCAAAACTCGGATTCCAACTTTGCAATCTCCTCCCTAGGACAGTACTCTTCTCGCATCATGTTCTTGAACTCCTCCCAGTTCATAGCGTTAGCCAGTTCTAATCCAAGGATCTACACGTTTGAATTCCACCAAGTGAGGGCAGAATCTTCAAGTGTTCCAGTAGCAAATTTGACCCTACTGGCAGGGGGGACAATTACACATTTCAAACGCCGATTCGGCCTTCTCAGCCCAACGCAGGAAGCCTATAGCTCCCTCAGTGCCCTTAAACGCACTGGGCTTGCAGTCAAGGTAATTCTTGAAGGTACACGTTCCAATTGGACCTCCAGCTTGGTTCTGAACATGTGCGGCTATAGCGGCCGCCGCATGGCCGTTCAGCAGAGTTTGGTGTTCTGCTGCGGTCAAGTTGATGTCACCACGTCCGTGTCCAGCGTTCCTTCCTGCCATTTCCTTGTCCGAGTACTTTCCGACTGCTCCAAGTACACTCAACTCCTCTGTCGGTCGCCTAGGGTTCGCTTACCGATCTTTGCAACCTTGCATGTGTATAAGATTTTATGAAAGTAGTCTAGTCCATCGGTAGTATCTTCACTAGCCTTTGTAGTCGTACACCATGTAAAACAGTAGCATCCACCTAGTATTGTAGAGAACATAATCCTAGATATCTCCTATATCTTGAAACAATGACTGCTTGACCGGGTGGATGATGGTGGCCGCCGGTTGGTAGGGATCATGAAGCGGCTGGATGATAAGAAAACGTTGCTAGTGCTACTTCTGTTCGGGTCCTTGCTACTTGGAGTTGCTCTTGCAAGTCTATCATCTCGGCTTGCATCCTTCTCATAATTTTCATCGGTTGGTCGCTAGCCTCTTGCATCTCCTTCATGTCCGCTGTCATGCGGGAAATTTCCTCTTTAGTTTCGGTTCCATCTTTTAACAGTCCGGAAACGTTCGCTCTCGTATAGCGCATGTAACCCACGTCACGCTCTAAGCAAGAAACAACAGCTGCGAGAACTCGCTCCACAGGTTCGGTTATGGGTGGTAGGGTGTTGGGGTAAGCAGGATGGTTCGGGTGAGGCAGCGGGGGAACTTGTTCGCGATAAACCATACGCCTAATCATATTAGGGTACCAATCCCAACTAACTTCGTTTTCGTACATGCCTCCGGATAAGCGATACCTCTTCGGTGCAGGAGCTTCGAGTTCCGGGACTACATGGGGTGGCGATGAGTTAGGAAGATGCGGTTCCTTTCTAGGGGCGTGAGACATCGGGTCGGATGATGATGACGATGGCGTCGACATCCTTACAGGTAAGCCGTGTATGCGCGCGCGTATGAGTGAAAGAGGTAAGGAGATAAGATAACAAAGACTACACAAACATATGCAGTTCGTATCATTATAACTAATGGGTCGTCGCGGTTATAGTCTAGTATGCATGCAGCTTCTAGTTCGCTATAACTAATGGCTCTGATACCAATCTGTCACACCCTCAAAATCCACTAACGGAGTTTTACCGTCAGAGGGTGTGAACTAACAGGATCGGAATCATTAGTTATAATCAAACCATAAAAACGTTTAAATGAAAATAAGTGCGGAAGCGTAAAAACCAAAAGACAAAAGTTGCGTCACGCAGGACGACTTAAAAACCCAAGTAATAATAGTTAAAAACATGTTTGCATAACAGAATGTTCAAAAACCATGCATGATCCTATACCGCGCGCCCGCCTCGGCTACCTGAGAATAACATACTAAAAGTGTCAACTCGAGGTTGGTGAGTTCACAAGTTTATATAAAATAAAGCGTTTAGCGTTTTGCGTTCAGCGTTTTGCGTTCAGCGTTTTGCGTTACCAGATAGTGTTAAATCAATTATATATCTATAGGTAGCTAGCCTATAAAACAAGTATTACTAAGTGTTCGACACCGAAGCTGACTGTTTATAATTTGCCTTGCCACCAGGTCTATTCCGACCATGGTATGTGTTTAGCCAAGATTACACCCACTCGACCTCCAGTCGAGTTTAGCGTTGGGTGGGGTTTGTCAACCCCAGTAGTACTACTCAACAATGACTCGCTATTATCCAATATTAAACGGTTCGATGTGAATGAATGACTTTAGTTATTGCGTTTGCCACTTAGTCTTTACAAGTGATATATAATATATACTAACAAAATATTAAATGCGTTTTCGGAGTATGTTATCTCCCCAAGTGAAAAGCGTTTGAAAACAGTTTAGAGGGGTAAGTGAAACTCATAGTTTGCGAAGAATTCCCAAAAATAAATCACCAAGTGATGCGTGTCACAGAAAACTCTCTCTAGCGTTCTAAAACAACAAAGAGATTTTCTAAGGGTCGGAACTATTAACGAGTCTCTAGACCCGGCACATAATACCTATGCACACAATGTGTTTCGTGTTTCGTTTGTGAATCGTGTGTGACTTTAACAAGTACATTTGTGATACATTACATGTGTGAGCAACTATTTACGTGTCATGTATTAATAATGTACATCACTAGCAATTACTCCCCGTGAGGGCAATTTGGTCAACACGTAACAATTAACTAGCAATTATTCCCCGTAAGGGCAATTTGGTCAAAACACAACAATTAATTAGCAATTATTCCCCTCAAGGGCAATTTGGTCAAAACACGACAAATAAATTAGCAATTACCATGTTTCATGCAACTTTTACAAAATTCAGCAACTAGTTTCTTAATGAAGAATTCTACTCGTAAAACTAGTCTATTCCACCGATCATAGCATCTCAATTAATTTACCAAAAATAATTACAAAAGCATATATGTGTTAGGTTTCCATAACATATTTTGTTGTATTTTTATTCCATATATATTTCTCACAATGACCATTTTACCACAGCAAACTCACAACAGTCAAATTTATGCGCAACAGAATTTTATTTGAAATTCCCGTTAAACAAAATATCCAACAAATGCAAGACCACTTGGGTTAGGTTCCTAACTCAACAAGTCAACTTCCAGAAGTAGAACCAACCCAATTGGTCTCGTAGTTCACGAGATATAACATTTGCAAAACAACCTAACAGCAGGTCTAACAACTCAGCTTTGCACAACGTTTTTGTAAAATCATAAAGGTGAACTTTTACACGTCCAAAAATTGAAAATTTACATTCTTTAGAAATTAGACTCAACCTAGTTTACTGTAGTATCAATTATCTCAATAAATTTTCACGTTTACACCCCGTTACAGTCAATTGAACATCAACGACACAATCTGTCCAGAAACTGTTTGCAACAAAACTCAACATATTAACCATCTATAGACCATAATTCATTCATATAACATTCTAGACACCATAACCTCTATCCATGCATATCAATTACACCATACATACATGGTTAGGGTTTTTATTTGATCTCAAAATCAAAGACACAACCAATTATCATGTAATAATATCAATTCTAGCTATCAATTCAACAATCAATACATCTTTCAATCAAAACAAGACACGTGAACATAACCACATATAAAAATCGGACCTAGGGTTTATAATTAACCCATTAAAATCGAAACTAAGCATAGAGGATGCATAGGATAGTTGTTTATACCTTCCTAGCACCTTAATCCTTAATCAAACTTGAACGATCTTGTGTATATGTGTGTGTATGAAGGCCGATCGCAAGGGGGGGGGGGGTTTAGAGGCTGCCGTCGGGTTTGGGAGAGAAAGAGAGAAGGGAGTTTAGGTTTTAGGTTTATATTAATAATAATATATTACACTCTAGTCCCTCAACTTCCAATTGCTTCTTTTCTAGCTTAATTAACTAGTTCTAGCACATTGAGTTAACGTTTATAACAATGTTATCACATAACACGTAAGTCTAACACATAATTATCACATAATTATTGTTTTGACGTTTTTCGTTTATTCACCAATTGTTTGCGTCAACTCGTTTGCGTTTCGGAGCAATTCCCGAAAGACTACACATGTAGTAAGTGTTAAGCGTCATTTAAACCCTAGTTTAAATGTAATGAGGTGTGCGTTATAGATTCAGTGATCTTTAAGTTTTAATTGACGGAGTTGAGTTAACGAAGTTAACCTGAAATTGACGATTGTCACAGTTGGTGGATGATAGCTTGAGTGTCTTGGTGGATTGTTTCTTTGTCTTGGTGGACTATCGGGAACGTCTATTGGGTAGTGTCAGCTTCCTGGGTAGTACACAGGTTTGGTCAAATTGTGTTCCACATCGTGGTCAAAGTATGCTTCGTAGTATCCATCACTCATGTTGTCTTCGGGAAAAGGTTCGGCTATCCCGGCCTCTTTTGCTTCTCTTACGTATTTTTCCATCCAACTTTTGAACAACATCTAACATATATAGGTGGTTTTAGAATGTAGAGGGAAAGAAAAGGTTACCAACCTATCTTATCCCTAAAACAAGTAATCAATTATTTCCTATACTTGGATCGAAGCTTGGGTATTGTTTTATGATACCTAATTCTCTAAGATTGATAGCTCTGTTACCTTTCTGTCACACCCTCACCTAGGGCCTAGGCGTGTGACTCAATAGTTGGTACCATATTTGTATATGTAACATCCCAAAATTTCAATAAATAATATTTTATATATTATCTCTTTTTATGGACAAGTTTACTTATGATGGTAAATAAAATAATACTATAGGATGGTAAGATAAGTAAGCTAATTAGATGGATTAATCATGGACTAAAAAGGAAAGATGGGCCTTAGGTACATGGGATTAAGGGAGTATAAATACCCCTTAAACCCTAAATCTTTTCATTTACATCCATCTTATTCTCCCTACACCTCCATAACACACCTACAAACCTTTCCATTTCGGCCGCCACCTAGATCAAGGAACCAAGATCAAAACCAAACCTTTTATTAATAGATCTTTGGGCTGCAAGCTAGATATGTAAGGCCCCGTTACCGGTAGCCCTACTTTCGTGTTGGATTTACTCATAAACGCAGTTCTAAATATCAGAGTTAATTAAAACATTCGCGGGACATTAAAAACATTCAAACCATTACATTCCATAACCATAATCCTTGTCTTATCGAGCATTCATAGTCATTTAAAAACAAAACATAGTCTTTTAAAATAAAACATCATAGCAAAATCTTCAGATGCCAGCTTTGTCCAACTCTGCCATGTGTCCTCCTCAAGCTACCTGCCTCAGTCTACTCACCTGCGTGCATACTAAAAGTCAGCTATGCTGAGTGAGTTCTAGTTAATCACGTACTCATACAATACCTTCTTACATTTCATACTTAACCTCTTAACTTTCTTTCATACACACATAAGTGCATATACTTTCATTCTTACCTTCATACTATCTTTACATACCTAATCATACGTTTTAAAGAGCCTTTCGCCCTATAACCTCACAGATATTATAAGGGTCTGGTCCCAGACATCACAGATATATAAGGGTCTGGTCCCTAACATCACAGATATTATTAGGGCCTAGTCCCTAACATCACAGATATTATTAGGGTCTGGTTCTTAACATCATAGATATTATTAGGGTCTGGTCCCTTTGTTTCGTGTAACTGTACCGTACATGTTCATACATACTTTCCTTGACAATACGTACAATCTCCGAAGAGCGTCACGTACCATCATCATAACATGCATACATTATGCATACATCATATATTCATACATACATCATATCTTTCATCATACTTATCAATCATATCTTACTATCACCTGACGGTACATGCAATATCCGAAGATCGTTCACGCACCGTCAAACAATCATCATACATAAATCATACAAGGCATACACTTACCACTTAAGATAAGTGTATTAACTATCACATCGAGTATGCACACAGCCCCGAAAACATAACAAGGAAGTGGGGCTAGAAACTCACCTGAATCCTGTTACGCTCTCTGTTACTCCTTATTCCCTTCTTGAGCTGTGCACGGCTAACTGTATAATATTTACATGTATCAATTAACTACTACTACTCATGTTGTATTTCTATCTTTATATAACCCACAACGAACGGGGTCCGGGGGCAGCGCCACTGGCAGAGGGGTCTAGGGGCGGCAGCCCCTAGCAGGGTCCAAGGGGCAGAGCCCCTGGCTGGGGTCGAACTTATCATTTTTCATTAGGTTTTTAATTTATTTTCTAATTTACTAACTCCAGCGAACTTATCATTAAGCGAACTTAACAATAAGCGAACTTAACATCAAGCGAACTTAAGCATAGGCGAAGTTAGTGATCGGCGAAGTTAACCCTAGGCGAACATATGCCAGGCGAAGTTGAGCATTAGCGAACTTAGCCTTAGGCGAAGTTATCATGGGCGAACTTGGCCTTAGGCGAAGTTATCAGTTTGGTGAACTTGGCCTTAGGCGAAGTTAACCTTGCAGGCGAAGTTAAGCTTGCAGGCGAAGTTGCCCAGCTGCCGTCTCTGTTCAATCTTAATCCCCCACAATCATATTTGTTTTAACGTGAAACTCTTGGATTCGATATTTAATCTACTCGCGATCAATCCTATGGTCGTTTTTGGATATGGTTTGACCCGAAAACACGTAAATTTTGGACCTTTAAGCTCGAAACGTTCAATACTAGTTTAAGGGTTCATTTATCGAGCCGTTTCCATTTGCCGGTTCATTTCACTCATATTTACTATCAAGTTTACAACTTTATCTTTCGTTTATACTTGATCTATTTTAGGTTCAAGTTTCAAGATTAAACGTGTATAAAAATGTAAACTTTAAAGGGTCATGAACATACCTTTAGTGCTCGTTTGGATCTCGTTTAACTTGTTTATGCACTCTAGATCTCGTGTAATAAAGATCTAATACCAACTAACGTTTAATCTCTCTCGGATCTTGCTCGCTTTTCTCTCTCGGCCGTCGGCCGTATATGGTGGTGTGTGGTGTGTGTGTTTTGGAGTGTGTAGAGATTTAGATGGAATGAAATGAGGTTTAGGGTTTTATGGTGGTTTAGGAGGATATTTATATTCCCCAAGGCCCATGGACC